>NW_019943077.1:77062-107524 GCF_002910315.2 Salvelinus sp. IW2-2015
GAGGGAAAGGGAGAGAAAGAGACAGAGAGAGAGATGGAGATAGAGAAAGATAAAATAATTGTAAGTGGTGTAGGGGGTAAAACATATGACATAATTAAATCAATCCTGGCAATACATGCAGCTTCAAAATTGGCAAGAAAATAACATAATTATTTAACCAGGGACGGGGCCTTTGCCAGGGTTGCAATCTGAGCCCGACGCTCTTCAATATTTACATTAACGTGTTGGCCACTATTCTAGAAAAATCCTCAGCCCCTGGTGTTAGTCTCCACAATTCAGAAGTTAAATGCCTGCTGTTCGCAGACGACCTGTGCCTGCGGTCACACCCAGCACATGGCCTACAGCAGAGCCTGGGCCTGCTAGAGCAGTATTTCCAGACCTGGACTCTCGCAGTAAAAATATACAATACTTTTCCARAGAAGATCCAGATCTCAGGGAATTAGACAAAAGTTATCAATTGGTACAAAATACAGAATATATAGTAATGCACACACTATAATTACTTAGGTTTAGAGAAAAACTCAACTGGACACCTAAATGAGGCTTAGAGAACTGATAAAGCACGCAGGGCATTCTACACCATTAAAAAACTCATTCAAATTGAAATACCTATTAAATGTGGCTAAAGCTAATTGAATGTCTCATTGAACCAATTGCACTTTATGACATCGAGGTGTGGGGTCCACTTGCAAAACATGTTTTCACCCAATGGTACAAACACCCCATTGAAACCCTGCATGCAGAGTTCTGTAAGATTCTCCTACATGTCCAGAGGAATTCTACAAACAATGCATGCAGGGCAGAATTAGGCMAATATCCACTAATAATAAAAACTCAAAAAAGAGCAATTCAGTTTTGGAAACATCTAAAATACAGTGACCCCCTCTCATATCATTACCAAGCCCTGCAATGCCAAGATCTGAGCAAAGAAAAGAGTCCCCTCATCCAGCTGGTCCTGGGGCTGAGTTCACAAACCTGTTCTACTAACACACTGAAGCCTTCAGGACCAGAACATCCAATTCAAACAGAATAAACCAAATTACAACACGTCCAAAGCTATCTGACTACATTACCTTACTGGGAGCACAAGCACAAGCAAAATGCGTTGCTATCTGGACTAAATCAACAGTACAAACCATAGCAAACTGTTTGACCATGGTTTCTGATCAAAACCTTCTGAAAAACCTTGACCAAAAGTACAGCCTTGCCATTATTTGAGAAGGGGTAGACACAGGAAAACCTGGCTCCTGCAGAGGAAGGCTGTGAACCACAGCAGAACCCGAGAGACAGAGCTGCGCCATTTTTCTGACAAAATGTAAAAAATATTAAAACAAATTAGAGGAGTGTAATTTCCCAATATTTGAAACGCTTATTCAAGGTTTCAAAGACCTCTGATGAGAATAGGCTACCCGTCCTGTTGGGGGGGACGCAGAGAGCTGTGTGTTTGGCAACGCACTACATTGCTGCCTGCCATAACATGAGGGACAGTGTCTGACAGACAACCAATCTGGCCACATGTACTCTATGCATTGTTATTGTCGCCATTGTATGGTTATTTTTACCCTTGATTATTGCCGTTACGATTGTCCCATTGACAATCTTGATTATTATTTTAATTACGCTAATATTGTAAATTAATCAATTAAACTCTAAAGTACATTGTTACATCAACGTGAGAGAGAGAGGCAAGAGAGGAGAGAGAGAGAAGAGAGGAAAAGAGAGAGAAGAAAAGAGAGAGGAAAAGAGAGAGAGAGAGAGAGAGAAAAATAGAGAGAGAGAGAGAAAAGAGAGAGAGAGAGGAGAGAGAGAGAGGAAGAGAGAGAGAGGAGAGAGAGAGAGAGGAAGAGAGAGAGAAGGAAAGAGAGAGAGAGAGAGAGAAGGAGAGAGAGAGGAAAAGAGAGAGAGAGAGAAAGAGAGAGAGAGAGAGAAAGAGGAGAGAGAGAGAGAGGAAAAGAGAGAAGAGAGAGAGAGAGGAAAAGAGAGAGAGAGGGGGGAAGAGAGAGAGGAAGAGAGAGAGAGAGGGGAAGAGAGAGAGAGGAAAACAGAGAGATAGGCTCACAATGGCTTTTGTCACCTCAGGGTCTATCCTGCTGGCTGCTGCATGGTGTAACTGTGGGTTAATGAGTTGATCATTATTACTGTTACCGATTGTCCCGTTGACAGTCTTGATTATTATTATTTTTATTATGTTAATATTGTAAATTAATCACTTAATTTCCAAAGTAAATTGTTTAGTCATGCCAATAAAGCAAATTGAATTGAGTTTAATTGAAAGAGAGAAGGAGAGAGAGACCAAGAGAGAGAAAGAGCGAGGAAGAGAGAGAGAAAAAGAGAGGAAAAGAAAGAGAGAGAAAGAGGAAGCGAGAGAGTGGAAAATAGAGAGAGAGAGAGGAAAATAGAGAAAGAGGAAATGRTTGTGAGGTCTGGGGTCCGCTCACCAACCAAGAATTCACAAAATGGGACAAACATCAAATTGAGACTCTGCATGCAGAATTAGGCCAATACCCGCTAATTATCAAAATCCAGAAAAGACCCGTTAAATTCTACGACCACCTAAAAGGAAGAGATTCCCAAAACTTCCATAACAAAGCCATCACCTACAGAGAGATGAACCTGGAGAAGAGTCCCCTAAGCAAAATGGTCCTGGGGCTCTGTTCACAAACACAAACACACCGCACAGAGCCCCAGGACAGCAATACAATTAGACCCAACCAAATCATGAGAAAACAAAAAGATAATTGATACATTGGAAAGAATTAACAAAAAAACTGAGCAAAATAGAATGCTATTTGGCCCTAAACAGAGAGTACACAGTGGCAGAATACCTGACCACTCTGACTGAYCCAAACTTAAGGAAAGCTTTGACTATGTACAGACTCAGTGAGCATAGCCTTGCTATTGAGAAAGGCCGTCATATGCAGACCTGGCTCTCAAGAGAAGACAGGCTATGTGCACACTGCCCACAAAATGAGGTGGAAACTGAGCTGCACTTCCTAACCTCCTGCCCAATGTATGACCATATTAGAGACACATATTTCCCTCAGATTACACAGATCCACAAAGAATTCGAAAACAAACCCGATTTTGATAAACTCCCATATCTACTGGGTGAAATACCACAGGGTGCCATCACAGCAGCAAGATTTGTGACCTATTGCCACAAGAAAAGGTCAACCAGTGAAGAACAAAAAACATTGTAAATACAACCCATATTTATGCTTATTTATTTTCCCTTTTGTACTTTAACCATTTGTACATCGTTACAACACTGTATATATACATAATATGGCATTTGTAATGTCTTTATTCTTTTGGAGCTTCTGTGAGTGTAATGTTTAATGTTCATTTTTATTGTTTATTTCACTTTTGTATATTATCTACTTCACTTGCTTTGGCAATGTTAACATATGTTTCCCATGACAACAAAGCCCCTTGAATTGAATTGAGAGAGAGGGGCTCACAATGGCTTCGTCACCTCAGGGTCTATCCTGCTGGCTGCTGCATGGTGTAACTGGGGGTTAATGAGACCAGACCCTTGCAGTAGAACACAGAGAGAGAGCTGTAATGTATTCCTATCTGCTCGCTCTCATTAGAGGTTGATGAGCTCTGTCCATTATACATGTCTGAGATGTAATGTACAGTATACTGTGCGTGTTTAACGTAAAACACACGGCTGCAGTAGACATTTCTGTGTATTCCTATCTGATGCCTTCTATCATTACTGCTACAGGGCCTTCAGAAAGGGTTCACACCMCTTGACTTTTTCCACATTTTGTTGTGTTAAAGCCTGAATTTAAAAGGGATTACATTTAGATTTGTTTGTCACTGAGCTACACAAAATACCCCATAATGTCAAAGTGGAATTATATTTTACGAAACATTTACAAATGAATTATAAATGAAAAGTTGAAATGTCTTGAGACAATAAGTATTCAACCCCTTTGTTATTTTAAGCCTAAAATAAGTTCAGGAGTAAACATTGAAAAACCTCCCTGGTCTTTGTGGTTGCATCTGTGTTTGAAATTCACTGCTTGACTGAGGGACCTTACAGAGAATTGTATGTGTGGGGTACAGAGATGAGGTAGTCATTTAAAAATCACGTTAAACACTAAACATTCCATGCTTATTATGTGACTTGTTAAGCAAATGTTTACTCCTGAACTTATTTAGGCTTGCCATAGCAAAGGGGTTCAATACTTATTGACTCAAGCCATTTCAGCTATACATTTTTTGTTAAATTGGAAATTGGAAAAGGATAATTCCACTTTAACATTATGAGGTATTATGTGTAGGCCAGTGACTCAAAATCTCAATTTAATAAATGTTCAATTCAGGCTGTAACACAACAAAAAGTGGAAAAATCGTTTCTGAAGGCACTGCACATGTGGGAGAGTTGATGTACAGTACTAGCGGCCACAATAAATGGATAAAAAACGTATTTAAAATGGAGATATCCTCAATGACACTGCTCATGCGGTCACAAACTCCATAACGCCACAGATACAAACATGAATTATCTATCAAACTATATGGATCTCTGCAGATGAGACAAGTTCCTAGGTGAGTCACCTGCCTAAAATAGAGATACCCTAACCTACCTACCACCATGATCCGATAGCACCTTGATTGTGTTTTATATCAACTAATGCATCATTTATCAGGCACACACACACTGCTGCTCGCGCTGGTTATCTTTCACCCAGTACCTGCTAGAATGAAAATGAATAGGACACTTTAGAACTGTTGAAATATACTTATTCATGTTACCATACTAAAAACGTATTGATTACTTTACATGTATAGGGAATGTATATATTAGGGCTGAAGAGGAACTAGGTGTGTGGTAAGTTACTGAGTGATATTGAAAGTTACTGAGTGAGAAAAGGGGACGTGCAGAAAGCTCATATTCTGAGTCTTGAGACCGTTCACATGGAGTGAGCCTGGAGAGAGATCACGTCCAAACTTCTCACATGCTGCTGGTGCACTGGTGGGAAAATGGACCAGACAGAATGGACCACAAAGGATGGTGGTGGCGGCTCAGGTGAGACATTCGTCTGCTTTGGAAAATCCGATTATTCCCCAGATATTAAATATCGGGACATTATCAAGGGCCATCCACTTTGACAGGCATGAGTTACATGTGTGCCATTGGAAGCATGAACTGTAAAGCTATCTGAAGAAGAAAATGAAGAGACGCCAGAAGAATGAGTGCCGGGASGGATTTAAGGTTGCCCAAAATTGTTTATTTGGGGGATCAGGTTGATTGTGGGGGTCTTCACACTGGGGAATTAATAGTAATTTAGACAAAAAATGCATTGAGATACCGATCTGTCATTAACATGCCACTCGCAACGTGCTGAGAAAAGTTAATGCTGGAATATATATATATAAGATGAATTTACTGTATGTCAATGTCAGTAGTACATACTGTATATATATTTCCCCTGTCTGTAAATGTACATTCTGCCAGTGTCAGGGTGTGCTAAGTTTAGGGTCTTAAATTAGAGTGATAGACTCAACGTGACACACTAGGGACTGTCATTCTAAATTTGGGTTGGATAATTTATCAATAGTTGTAATTATGATTCGGTAAGGCGAGAAGGAGAGACAGAGCGCTGCCACTAAACTGTGAGGAGAGCACAACGTGAGGGGAGGGTGCACCGCTCACCCTGCAGCTGGTTTCTGAAACTAATTCAATATTTGTAAGAATCTATTGAGTCTCCGGAGGGTATCCTCCCAGGAAGAGGTTATCAGAAAACCCACTAGATTGTAGCTTGGGCTAATAATAATTGAGACATTGATAGTAGGGGCTTTGTTTTACCATGCCATCAGAATCCTATTGTTAAAGTGCATTCATTCATTTGGCTTTCTGGACAATACAGTCCAATTACTTACTTACAAGGCTCGTAGCCTGGGTCTTCCTTTGACACCCGAGAATGAGAAGGAATGAGAGGGTGCGAGTGAGCTGTCTCTGATGATCTGAAGCCGATAGGGGAAGACAGGGTAGAAGTGAGAGGGATAGCCAACAGGGAACACATTTTCATGGAGCCCAGTGAAGATCTAGCATCCCATTGGCATAGAACAGATCAGATGGACAGTCCTTGCCCCAAACTCATTCTCATCAAGGGTGGTGTGAAATTATTAAACATGTATATAAACATGTATATGTATTCTAGGTGGTGTGGAACATGTGAGTGATCACTATTCCAGATGAGGGACTGTTGGAAACTGACTAATTGACTTGAGCATGTTTTAGTATGTTTAAAACTTTATAAGTGGCCTAACAGTTTTTGTCACCAAAGCCCCATATACTACCCACCACTGTGACCTATACGCTCTCGTTGGCTGACCCGGGCTTCATACTCGTCCCTAAACTCACTTGCTCCAGGTCATCTACAAGACCCTTCTAGGTAAAGTCCCGCCTTATCTCTGCTCGCTGGTCACCATAGCAGCACCCACCCGTAGGACGCGTTCCAGCAGGTATATCTCCCTTGTCACCCCCAAAGCCAATTCCTCCTTTGGCCACCTCTCCTTCCAGTTCTCTGATACCATTGACTGGAACGAACTACAAAAATCTCTGAAACTGGAAACACTTATCTCCCTCACTAGCTTTAAGCACCAGCTGTCAGAGCAGCTCACAGATAACTGCACCTGTACATAGCCCATCTATAAATAGCCCAAACAACTACCTCTTYCCCCACTGTATTTATTTATTTAGCTCCTTTGCACCCCAGTATTTCTACTTTGCACACTCATCTACTGTCAAATCTACCATTCCAGTGTTTTAATTGCTATATTGTATTTACTTTGCCACCATGGCCTATTTATTGCCTTTTAGAAGAAAAAGAAACGCACACCTATTTAGGCGAGGTGCTGGCTAGCGGAGTAGAAAACTTAAAAATAAAGGACAGCCGCACACTCTAGGAGCTCAGATGCAAAAATGTAATTACCAACGTTTCGACAGCCAAGATGTCTTCATCAGATTAAGCTATTTATTGCCTTTACCTCCCTTATCTCACCTCATTTGCTCACATTTGTATATAGACTTCTTTTTCTACTGTATTATTGACTGTATGTTTGTTTTACTCCATGTGTAACTCTGTGATGTTGTATGTGTCGATCTGCTTTGCTTTATCTTGGCCAGGTCGCAGTTACAAATGAGAACTTGTTCTTAACTTGCCTACCTGGTTAAATAAAGGTGAAATAAAAAATAAAATAAATACAAATAAAACATTTGTGATTAATGTGTTATGGGTAAGATGGAATGATCTACAGTATGTGAAAATGTATTCGTGGCCGGAGGCAAAGTACAAAGGGAGCCTGTCTCTGATACAGAATGTTTCCATACGGGTGAGATAGGAGTCACATGACAGAGCTAACACTATAGATTGTGAACTATTGACCTATAACACTGTCTTATAGCTTCACTGTTTTATATCATTATATTCTCTCTCTGTTTTGCATCATGATATTCACTTGAGTATGAATGGGTCACTTATTCTGTCTGTGTGTGAGTCCGTATAATTAACAATGGACTCAGGCAAGGTGCAAGAATGTATACTCCCTACTGATAAGAAGACCGGGAGATGTGTGGAGGAGTACCAAATGTTCTGAATTCGGGCTAGGACTCGGGCTACCACCTGCCTAGCCACAGAGATTCATTGTACATCCTAGACCCAGGAGGGGGGAGGGCTTGTCTGGGAAAACAGAGGTGAAGTGAGTATGACATCGCGTGGGAACAACCCCTGTAAACCTTCAGCCTGAGGTAGGAAGTCTGGGTATACCACGAGGAGGTGTATAGATCCTTCATTTTTGTGGACCCAAGCAGAACGGTTAGAGTTAGATGCACTATTGTAAAGTGGTTGTTCCACTGGATATCATAAGGTGAATGCACCAATTTGTAAGTCGCTCTGGATAAGAGCGTCTGCTAAATGACGTAAATGTAAACGGTATCCCAAAGGTCTAGAGTCAGGCTAATGGAGAGTGAGAATCGTCATATTATCAAACTTCGGTTATTGCCATAAATTATTATGCATAGCTTAACGCATTGCTAATACTTATCAAATTGTATGTTTTCTTTTCAAGTATTTTGCTATCACTCTCTTAGGAACCCGAAGGAGGAAGAGAAAGTCCAAAGTTGTTCAATAGGACGGGTAATGGCAGGTAAGAGTGTTTAGTGGGATTATTAATTTACATAGTCAGAGGCCATGTCTCGGAGGTGTGAACATATAAATTCATTGTGAGAATATTAATCATGTTTTATTTCTTGTCCATTTATAAGTAATGTCAAAGTTTGTATAATGTTGAACAGTATGGAGTTACTATTCAAAATGCAGGGAATGTTGTATTCTAGCTTGAAATATACTTATTCATGTTACCATACTAAAACGTATTGATTACTTTACATGTATAGGGAATGTATATATTAGGGCTCAAGGAAGGGTCAAGAGGAACTAGGTGTGTGGTAAGTTACTGAGTGATATTGAAAGTTACTGAGTGAGAAAAGGGGACGTGCAGAAACCTCATATTCTGTTGAAATATGTTATTGTTGAAAATGAATGTTCCTAAAGGAGGAGGCAAAAGGGAACAGTTTAGTTTCAGTTCTTGATAAGGACCAGTTGCTGAGGAAGCAGGACCAGGAGGGATGTGGAAATCAGCTAGAAATAAGATCAGCAGATGAAGAGAGAAGACACTGCTGGGAGGGGGGCCACAGATGCCCACCCCGAGGACCATCTGGTTATAGTCCTATCTCACACACATATATTTCCACACCCATGAGGGTCCTAGACTTTTTTATTATTATACCTTTATTTCAACAAGGAACACAGACTGAGACCAAGGTCTCTTTTACAGCTGGGCCCTGCGTATACATGTTTACACATACAGGTTAGGTACAATGATTAACAAACTACACAAGACAAACAAAACCATCACAGATAACACAAAAAAATACTGCAGCAGATTGTTACATTTACACATAGGTTACTCCCCTAACAACACAAGACCTTGCATTACCCGAAACAGTTACAAGCAATACAAAAATAAAAATCCTCCAATAAATATTTAAAATGGCCATGACAATACAGTAAGCCACAAGGCCTGGGCATCTCCAGTCCTCGGGGGCCTGATTGGTGTCACACCTTTCCCCCATCCCTAGCAAACACAGCTGATTTAAAGTAATTGGATTTTTAACTGAAGATCACGATCAGTTGATTATTGGAGTCAGGTATGTTAGCTGGGGCTGGGGAAAAGTGTGACCCCAATCAGACCCCCGAGGACTGGAGTTGCCCAGGCCTAAGTAAGAGGAACCTGCTGTGTTTCTGCCTAACAACAGAGAAGGAGAGTCTATCTTATGCATGCAAGGGGATGACTCCGCCTAGTTGGGAGGTATGAAGATGTGCTTGTGTGACTTCTATGTTGTCTTTGCAGCTGTATGACCCAGTGGTTGAATAAACTTGGTTTGAGCTTTTTCTAGTCGTCTGTGAGTTTTTACTCTGTTTGTTCAGAACCTAACAGAACGCTTTGCAAAGACTTGAAAGAGTGTGTATGTACGCGTGTGTGTGTGTGCGCCTGCGTGCGCATGTGTGTGAAGGTAGTTTTTCATACTGGGGACTTGGCGGGTAGCGGCAAATGTTTTCCTCTAGGGTTGTGACTGGAGGCTAGCAGCTTTAATCCTAGCCTGATTGTGTTTGCACAGGGAAGCATGCCTGCTTATAGCAGAACCAACCACAAACAAGGCAAGCAAACATTAAATCATGGCACAAACACACACTTGGACAAACAAATGCACAACACAAACACACAGACAAAAATTCACATTAGCACACACACACAAAAAAGGTTAGTTCAATAGAAAATGTGACCCGCCTGAAAACAAACCTAGGGGAAACCCTGATTGAGTATGATCCTTCTCCACTTCAATTTAGGTGTCATCTGGGGCAGTAATTCTCTACCTCATAGTGTCAACGTAAAAGAGACTAAAGAGCTTTGGGGAAACACTTTAAATGATAATGTTCTCTTTATGGAAATGATGCTCTCAGTCTTTAATCTCATATGTCTATCTGTCTACAAACCCCCAGTGTGGTGTGTCTCTCATCCATACATACGACTTAGCCTGACTTAGCCCCACATACTGCCACAGACAATGCACAACCCCTACATGCACATACTAATATCATATTATTTTTCCACTAGAGACTAGGGCTAGGCCATGTTGGAATGAAATCGGTCTGCACACACAGCACATTAGTCTGGTGAAAGCAGACAAGTGGTATCTGCTGCGTGAGATGAATAACACATAGACACATACCATACTGTACACAAGCATCCAAGTCACTTTGCAGTGTTGATCCGCCTCCTATCATTTTGACTTTCCCTCACTCCCCTGACAAGCTCTGTTACCGCCAACGTAAATATTATTGGCCGACAGTCTCAGTTGAACGTTTTGGTGCTTGCAGTCCTGAATGCATCAGGGACCTCTGCATCTCGCCAAGGAACACTAGGGGAATCACTGATCAGACAAACTATGTAGAAAGATATTTGTCATAGTGGTAGAAAACCTTCCCTTCCACCCTTCCTGCTACCCCCTACCTCCCTTCCTTGGTAATCATGTATTAGCATACACAAACACACATTTCTGCAGTGATGAGAATCTCTCCCCCCACCGGAGGTTAAAAACATGCAGAACTGCAGATACTAAAACCTCCCCTAGGCACAGCACTACGAAAACACGTTGTCTAGAGAGAGAGAGAGAGAGAGAGAGAGAGAGAGAGAGAGAGAGAGAGAGAGAGAGAGAGAGAGAGAGAGGGAAGAGGGAGAAAAAGACAGAGAGCAAGAGATGGAGGGAGCAAGAGAGCGAGAGATAGGGGAAGAGTGAGAGTGCGAGAGTTAGACAGACGGACAGAAAGATAGAGGGATGGTATACTGTAGCTTGGTAGAGCTAGCTAGGTGGAGACAGATATTTTATTTTATTAGGATATCTTTTAGTCCTTATTTGAACTAATCTTCCAAGAGTCCTTCAACATTCAAATAAAATGTATAATAGAATCACATTGTCACATATAACATACAAACATACAAACAGACATTATACACTGACACATTGACCAGATAAATACGAGTGATGGCGAGCAATGGAGTGAAGGAGAGAGAGGTGTGAGTGTCTAAATGAGATATCTCCTCTGCCCGACCCCAGTTACCACAGCCTGCTACATAAGCCGGCCTCCATTAGCAGTCAAGCTAAGGAGTAGCTTACTTCCTACTGTGGCCAACCACAACGCTTCTGTAGGGTACATCCCACAGGGAGACAGAGTCAGAACGGCAGCCATTAAAAGGTGCTACTGTACACGATCTTATAAAGCCTTAAATAGCTTGAAAAGAGAGCTGGGAATGTAACCCATACCCCACCCAACGTCTATGGGGAGAGAGAGTCAGGACTGGCCAAGCAAAACAAGGTGTTATATGATCTTATAAACCTTTAGAGAAAGAATAGGAGTTATGCTATTGATGTGATTTTTACAGGTTATTAAAAAATGTAATTCAATTGTCTGCATTGTTGTAAATTATCCATAAATTAGCATTTCACTGTTAGTCTACACCTGTTGTTTACGAAGCATATTTCAAATAAGATTGTATTTTATTTGATGTGAATTTGATTTGTGTATGGGCTTACAGTGCATTCGGAAAGTATTCAGACCCCTTCCACTTTCCACATTTTGTTATGTTACAGCCTTATTCTAAAACTGATTACATTATTTTTTCCCCTCATCAGTCTTCACACAATACACCATAATGACAGAATGAAAACAGGTTTTGAGAATTTTTTTACAAATAAAAAACTGAAATATCTTATTTACATACGTTTTCAGACCCTTTGCTATGAGACTCGAAATTGAGCTCAGGTGCATCCTGTTTCCATTGTCCATCCTTGAGATGTTTCTACAACTTGGAGTCCACCTGTGGTAAATTCAATTCAATAGACATGATTTAGTAAGGCAGGCACCTGCCTATATAAGGTCCCACAGTTGACTGTGCATGTCAGAGCAAAAACCAAGCCATGAGGTCGAAGGAATTGTCCGAAGAGCTCCGATTGTGTCGAGGCACAGATCTGGGGAAGGGTACCAAAAATGTTCTGCAGCATTGAAGGTCCCCAAGAACACAGTGGCCTTCATCATTCTTAAATGGGAGAAGTTTAGAACCACCAAAACTCTTCCTAGAGCTGGCCGCCCAGCCAAACTGGGCAATCGGGGGAGAAGAACACAATGGTCACTCTGACAGAGCTCTAGAGTTCCTCTGTGGAGATGGAGAACCTTCCAGAAGGACAAGCATCTCTGCATCACTCCACCAATCAGGTCTTTATGGTAGAGCGTCCAGACACTTGGAGTTTGCCAAAAGGCAACTAAAGACTCTCTGACCATGAGAAAGACGATTCTCTAGTTTGATGAAACCAAGATTGAACTCTTAGCACTGAAAGCCAAGTGTCACGTCTGGAAGAAACCTGGCACCATCCCTACGGTGAAGCATGGTGGTGGCAGGATCCTGCTGTGGGGATGTCAGGATCGAGGGAAAGATTAACGGAGCAAAGTACAGAGAGATCCTTGATGAAAACCTGCTCCAGAGCGCTCAGGACCTCAGACTGGGGCGAAGGTTCACCTTCCAACAGGACAACGACCCTAAGCACACAGCCAAGACAACGCAGGAGTGGCTTCGGAACAAGTCTCTGAATGTCATTGAGTGGCCCAGCCAGAACCCAGACTTTAACCTGATTGAACATCTCTGGAGAGACCTGAAAATAGCTGTGCAGCGATGCTCCCCATCCAACCTGACAGAGCTTGAGAGGATCTGCAGAGAAGAGTGGGAGAACCTCCCCAAATACAGGTGTGCCAAGCTTGTAGCGTCATACCCAAGAAGACACGAGTCTGTAATCACTGTCAAAGGTGCTTCAACACAGTACTGAGTACAGGGTCTAAATACTTTGGTAAACATGATATTTCAGTTTTTATTTTAAATACATTTGCAAACATTTCTAAAAACCTGTTTTTGCTTTGTCATTATGGGGTATTGTGTGTAGATTGATGAGGGATTTCTTTCTTAAATTCAATATAGAATATTGCTGTAATGTAACAAAATGTGGAAAAAGTAAAGGGGTCTGAATACTTTCTGAATGCACTGTATCTTGGTGGAGGGCAGAGCGAAACCTTTCAGTAACCTCAGTCTCTCCTATAACATTTATACCTACTAGTCTATGGTGCAGTCAAGGTCTAGGAGACAGACTGTAAGGTATAGAAATATCTGTCTACACTTCTGGGAAAGGGTTAGAGTTAGCAGTTACCTGTCTGTCTACACCTCTGGGAAATACCTGAGTTCAAATTCAGAATGTGTTACCACACACACACCACACACACACACACACACACACACACACACACACACACACACACACACACACACACACACACACACACACACACACACACACACACACACACACACACACACACACACACACACACACACACACACACACACACACACACACACACACACACACCACACACACACACACACACACACAGTGAAGGGCTTTACAGTTTTTGTAGTAATGTCCCACAGACACAGAGTAGGGATTGAGTGTGTTTGTGTGATGACAGGCCTAACAGATGGACAGAAGAATATTTCCCAGGCTACCAGCCTTCTACTGAAACACCAAGGCTGACAAATCAACCCCTCTCTCCCTCCCTCCCTACATCCTCTCTTATTTCTATCCCTTCCGTCACTCTCCATCCCCACTCTTGTTGTTCCACCCCTCCTCCCCCTCATCCCCCACTCCACCCCCCATCTCTCTCCTCCCCTCATCCTGCTGTGTATCCCTCTCTCAATCCCTCAATCCCTCCATCCCTCTTCCTCCCTCCTGAAGAAATGGGTTCCAATCCTAGCGCGGTCCTAATCCTCTGCTTTCCTATGTAAAAATGTGTTGATATGCCATCCCTCCATCTCTCCCACTCTCTCTCTCCCTCTCTCCGTCCCTCTCCCCTGTGTTGGGCCGAGGCCCAGTCCACAGCTCCTAGGCGTACAGCCAACTCCAGCCAACAGCTAGGCTAGCGCTCAGCACTATAGAGAGTACATTAGATTAGCTTAGCACTGAAGGAACAGGCTGCATTAGACTCACACCATCTTGGTCTAGGAAGAGAACGAATTAAGTGATTATGAGAGAGAAGCCGTAGTCTAAATCACACGCACACCAGCTAACTGGCCCTCAACACAGCCAAACAAAACTAACTCACACTAACTCTCAGACTTAAAAGAACAGCTGCTTCTTTCCTGTTATAGAAGGGTGTGTAAGCATGGTGTTTGTTACGTCTTATGTTGGCAGTAAAGGGAATGAAGGGAGAGACCGTGGGCAGCTGTGTGTGTGTGTGTCTGAGTGTGTGTGTGTGCAAGATATGTGTGCTTAAAATGGACAGAATTAATGAAGATGATCATGAAGAAGAAGAGGATCTCAGTCACACACACAGACACACACTCACCCCGTATGATGGCCAGCTTGGCAGTGGTGGCCACATCTCCCTCACTGTTGCGGGCCACACACTCATAGACATTCTCATCTCGGGGGGCCCTGAGAGGCTGGATCCTCAGTACGGCCCCCGCTCCATCATCAAACTCTATTGTCTAGGAGAGAGGAAGAGATAAGGAGCAATCAGGAAACAGTCAGTAGAGAACCAGTCAGGAACCAGCCAGTAGAGAACCAGTCAGGATACAGCCAGTAGAGAACCAGTCAGGATACAGCCAGTAGAGAACCAGTCAGGATACAGCCAGTAGAGAACCAGTCAGGAAACAGCCAGTAGAGAACCAGTCAGGAAACAGTCAGTAGAGAAACAGTCAGGATACAGCCAGTAGAGAACCAGTCAGGAAACAGTCAGTAGAGAAACAGTCAGGAAACAGTCAGTAGAGAAACAGTCAGGAAACCGTTTGGAATGAGGAGGAAAACAAGAGAGAAACTAGTAGATAGAACCAGGAAGAGCCAGAAACCAGGTGATTAACCAGGCACGACCACGAAGGACCAAGAAGGACCAAGAAAATATATATATGAATAGTAAAGTACAGTACAGATACCACAAAAACTACTTAAGTAGCACTTTAAAGTATTTTTTCTTCAGTACACCACTGCTAATATGATCTGTAGAGTATAGTGTTAACTCACCTCCATGAATTGGGAGTATAGTGTTAACTCACCTCCATGCGTTGGGAGTATAGTGTTAACTCACCTCCATGCGTTGGGAGTATAGTGTTTACTCACCTCCATGCGTTGGGAGTATAGTGTTACTCACCTCCATGCGTTGGGAGTATAGTGTTAACTCACCTCTATGCGTTGGGAGTTGACCTTCTTGCCCTTCTTGTTCCAGTTGACCATGGGTTTGGGGTCACCTGACGCCTGGCACACAAACGAGGCCACACCCCCCGAAACCCCGATCTGGTCCCCGGGGATCTTGATGAACTTGGGTGCCGCTGAGATAGACAATTAAATTCAATTAAAACTTTACTGTCCTCGTATGGAAATTCTGCAGCCAGGAGTCCAAGACATAATACAGCTCAGACAACAAACAGTAGATAGAGAAACAGAGGGACAGAGAGAGAGAGAGAGATATTATACATTATTAGAATGATGCTACTTAATACTTTCCCTGTGGACTATACATAAATCATCACGGGGCGTCCCTAAAGACAGACAGCTCTCACTGAAGAGATGCCAACTAGTCCAAAGCCGTGGACAGGAAGAGATTGACATGACATCACTGTGTCGTGATGGACGTGGTGATTGGCCGCTAAGTACAGTCCACTTCCTGGCTACCATTTAGAGGACATTACCAAGGACTTCCTGTGTGTCATCAATAAAATATGTGCTTCATCTTCACAGGAGCAGGTTTTTTCACTACCCCGAGGCATGCTACTCCACTATGCAGCACAGATTGTTAGAACACATGGGTGGGTGCTATGCCGAGGGTATTAAAAGGGGTCGTGGAAATTCACAGGAGATAATTGGCTTTAATGCAGTGATGGGCAACTTTGATGGGGTGGGAGCCACAAAAAAAAACTCATCATGATGGGCCGCAGTGGCTGGCGGGTCTGCATAGTGCCTACCCACATCCAWACCCACACATGCAGTCAGAGCCGGCCCTAGACTTTTGGAGGTCCTAAGCACAAGAACAAGGAACAAGGACTTAGAACAAGGACTTACAGATTGCATACATTATGCATTTCATTCATACTATATACCGTATCTCTTTAACACTATATACAGTATCTCTTTAATACTATGTACAGTATCTCTTTAACACTATATACAGTATCTCTTTTACTTGAAGCTCCTTCTTATAAAGTATTATTTTATAAAATGTTATATTGCCTTAGAAACATTCATTTAGCTCCGACTTATCAAACATATCAGCTGCTGTCTGTTTCTCTGGGAGCAAAAACAATTTCCTTTTCTCTATACTGTATGCTTATTAGAAACGGCAAATAGAAATCAATTCCAGGAACAGAATCCATACATCTCCATTGTGCAAAAAATCCAACCTTGTCAAGCTACTTCATAAATGTTAATCTTCTCTTACACACACACAGTTCTGTCCCTCTGTTTCTGTGGACTGTTACCATGGCAGCCAGCTTAACTCCTCCTCAGCTGCAGAATACGTTCTATCCATCAGGGTAAAGCCGGCCTAACCCTCACCATAGCAACCTCCCTCCCTCTCTCCCTCCTCCCTCTCTGGGCCAGGTCTTGCTATGCTGATTCGGTTCTACTCTAGAGAGAAGAAGCAGCTGAAGAAACCACACCATCATCCCCCCTCAAATCACTGACAGACAGAAAAGCACTCTGGCTTTCTGGCTTTCCTCCCTCCGCTGCTAACTTCACACTTCAGTGAGTAACAGTCACACAGCAGCCAGCCTACCTCTGAGCTGCGAGGTAAAGTGCCTGAGCAGAAACCTCAACAATACCTTGTCTAAAAAACAGTGTATTATTGTAGTCTTTCAACCATACACGGCACCATACACTGTTAGTTGTGAAGTGTTGCACTACTTTGCGGAGCTGTGTAAGGGGGTTGAATTCATATTCAACATCGGTTTACATTTTTGCACTTTCGAAGAGGTGATTACTGGTGTGTTACTGCCACTGCTAACCAGAACCAATTCTATTTCTATGACCAATACTGGCCTCTGGCTGCATTCTGAACCAGGTTGGAGCCTTCGGTTCCRGTTCCATGGATCTATAATAAACCCAGATATACAGAACCAGTTGCATCATTTGAATGCTATTGAATTCTATGAGGACACTCAAGAAGGTTGTCTGTCCCTTTAAAAGCAGCGGGCCAAATAGCCTTCACTCCTTCACTCCCTGGCTGACAGCAGGGTATAATGATAGACTCTAATATCTCTGGCCTATCGTAATGAAACACCACAAGGCTATGATTATCTAATAGCAATGATAGGTAGGGGTAATGTGGAGATATGCGGCAGTAGGTAGCAGGTGCGTGTTATAATACTATAATCACCCCCTCTACGGCTGCATGCAGGAAATTAGACCTGTCTGGACAAGTCTGACCAGATCAAACCGTTYCACTGTAAATCCATGCCAATTACAGAAGTAGCCTAAAACTATGGCCCAGGGTTGTTCCTTGTGAGGTTACACGGTCACGGAAAACTCATAGTCCGAGCCATAACAATTAAGTATTCCAACCAAAACAAATATTAACATAGGCGCTTCATAAGAGTTAGAAATACGACTGCTATTTTGGGGCTGTTATTGGGGCCGCTATCTTCTTCGAGTCACAGAGCAACACTGCTAGAAGTGTTGACTGAAATACATAAGGTAACACATCTAGATATAGTATGTATAACCTGGAAGTAGAAGCCTAAGTGTCGTTGTCCATTAGTTTACTCCAATTAGGGCAGGGGTGATAGAGTTAGGGGGAAATAATACATTAAAATATGTAAAGAAATATATATACCTACAAAAACCCTTGAATGAGTAGGTGTCCAAACTTAGACTGGTACTGTATATATATTTATGACTCTCTCGCGAGTGTTACATGCGAGAGCGTTGCAAAATAAATGTACACATACATGTTATTCAATATTTTCATCTAAACTGCTTTCGCGCGTCAACAAGCATCTGCGTTACCAGGCGCTAAAATAGAACTTAGCCTCTCCTCATTGGTTTTCAGGAGCATATACCCACGTGGGTGATTGAAAGATGAACTGAGGTCCATACTCCAGTCCAGATGGTGGTGGTAATGCACCTTAAAGTTGGTTGSCAACCACCATATGAAGTCCACAGAAGAAGAAGACTGAAGGAGGAGAGGATTACTAAAAACTAACTAGGTTTCCCCTTTTATCTGTGGATTAGTTGGTCGGAGTAGAGAAACACACGATTTTGTGTGAAAATGGGTTGAAATTCTTCAAAGATCCAGAAAAAAAGGACCTTGTGCATTTTAGGTAAAAAAACAACCCAATGTTATATCCCAGGACAAATTTGCTAGCAACAGCAAGCTAGCTAGCTAAATGGCTATGAATGTTTCATGTGTTTCGACCTGTCCCCAAATTAATATAGTTGGTTCAGAGTTTGTTTTGATATTTCAACTTGCGTGTCCTGATCACTTCTGGTGTGGATGAACAAAATAAACATGCGCTCAATGGCGCAGGAGGACATACGTGCATTCCCAGTCTAGTCAGCATGTTAGAACTGTAAGACATATCAAGACGTGCTTTCATACAATAGCCTAAATGTGATGATTGACTGAGTCCGTGCTGACAACCCCTCATTACTCACCAGTGTGTTAAAAAATATTTCTGTTCTTGAATGCCACATACTTCCATAGCGTTTTCAGTGTTGCAGGGTTAAAATGAGATGTGTTCTATGTTCCCCTGTCTCATTTAAGATCCACAAGACCAGACATATGAAGACATGATACTTTGATAAAGGTGAAGATTGAGTATGTGCTGACGTGTGTTCACCGTTTTTCAGTGCATTACAGAGCTTGTTAAACACCTATCACTGCAAAATAGACAGGTAGACAGGAAGATGGTCATCAACACCACGTCACCACTCACTGCAGCTAGCGCTGACCAACACAACTCACTGTTACAGCTGTCAGTCAGCAGAGAAGGAGAAAGAGGGAGGGAGGTAGAGAATGAGAGAGATAAAGAGAGAGAACAAAGATATAGAGAGATAGATAGATACAGTAGAGGCACGGACAGCCATTTAGACAAACTGACAAACCTACACATAAATATCTCAACAAACATCATACAGATGGACAGACACATGAACTAACATACAGTATATCTGTAATGTGTTACTTACCCACCGCCTCAGACAGGTTGGGCAGGGATGTGAGCACCAGCAGTGGCAGTAGCAGACAAGGGGGGTAGAAGCAGAGTCYGTACCTAGTACGAGTCGCCCTGGACTGGGCTACGGTTCCACCTGSCCTGGGGGGAACCATGGTACCTCCTGCAATAGGGGATGGAGGTGGGGGATGGGGGGGAAACTTCCCTCAGCAGGGCTTGGCACTCTGAATAAACAAACAAACAAATTTAAACAAATATGTACAAATACATATGAYGGAGAAAACATACTTTTGAAGAACAATTAACATAGCCGGTGATGAAAGCAGACTAGGTCAATTGAATGAAAAACCCTTTAGAGGTCAAGCAAGCRTCTGCATGTGTATACAGCACAGGAGGCTGGTGTCACCTTAATTGGGGAGGACGGGCTCATGGTAATGGCTGGTGCGGAATTGGTGGAATGGCATCAAATACATCAAACACATGGTTTCCATGTCCTCTCCCCAATGAAGGTGCCACCAACCTCCTGTGGTACACACGTTCATAAAACCTCTGTGCCCCTAATAGGGAAACACTCAGTCAAAGAGGATATTAAAGCAAAAGGTGTGTTTGGCCATCCGGGCACCATGCAATATTCAATAAGAGTGTCCATTATGTTAGACGGTAAAGCCCCCCTATAAWAGATGTCCTGTGGGTAATCCTAGTCCAGCCAAGGGGATTGGGCCTGACTCCTCTGAGCTGGGTGTTTCAGAGCCGAGCTCTGCAGAAGCTCCCTGCCCAGGAGTCAATAACTCCTCTGGTCACATCTATCCCTCCCTCCCTCCTTCCTTATCTGCACGATAGCATACACACATTTATTCTGTTCAGAACTGATGGAACACACACAGAGAGACACACAGAGAGAGACACAGAGAGACACAGAGAGAGACACAGAGAGAGACACAGAGAGAGACACAGAGAGAGACACAGAGAGAGACACAGAGAGAGACACAGAGAGAGACACACAGAGAGCAGACACACATAGAGAGACACACAGAGAGAGACACACAGAGAGAGACACAGAGAGAGAGACACAGAGAGAGACACAGAGAGAGGGACACCAGAGAGAGACACACAGAAGAGAGAGGACACACAGAGAGAGAACAGACACATACAGATGATTAGAGGAACACACACAAGTACACGTGTGTGCGCACACCTACCCACCCACAACACACACGTCCTACACTTCCCAAAGTTATCACAGTTTTCCACATCCAGTGAAAGGGTTGACTGTGATCCTAATACAGAAACGTCCTACCATTCTGGAGGAGTGTTCCATATTAATATGTATTATGGAATTATCCAGCTCTTATCAGACTGACGGGCTAATGACACCATTAAAAGGAATTAGCGTCTGGCTCTATAACCCTGTTTGAGCTCTAAATATAACTAGTCTATTAAACGTATCTGTCCATCTGACATATATTTCATGGAGCGCTACTTCCCTGCTTCCCCCTCTCTCTTATCTAGGCTCTGAGAGCACTTCCTAATAGATATGGAATAGAAAAGCTTTCAGGATTTACTTTTCAATTCAATAACCTAATAGCTGCAACCTAATCAGAGCTCATTCAAGTACCATTCCAGCAGCGCAATGAATTCTCCTCTTAAAGAAACTCAATTTATTGGCGAGCATCATCAGCATGATGCAGGGGATGATAAGAAGCAAATATACTGCCTCGTCCTCGTCAATTGTGGGTCCTGTGTTGAACTGCCTGACTGGCAGAAACTGGGCTGATCTGCACGGTAGCATGTGTAAAAGGGTTAGAGAAATTTCTGATGAAATAAATTCATTCTGGAATTACTTCTTTCCCACTGTTGCGAATTGGTCCTGATCTAATTACATCTTGAGTGGTCTGTCACTAACTCTGTTCTGGTCTACCCTTCTCTCATCTCATACATGTCTCCTCCTATATCCCTTCACTCCGTCTAACTTCTGTCTCTCTGTCTCCTTACTGTCTGTACCTTGTTTCTCTCTGTCTCCTGTCTCTCTGTCCTCCATCTCCCCAGTATCTCTGTCCCCTGTCTCTCTGTCCCCTGTCTCAATGTCCTCCTGTCACCCTGTCTATCTCTCTTTCTCCTGTCTCTCTTTCTCCTGTCTTGTCTCCTTTTCTCCCTGTCCCTGTATATCTGTCCCTCTGTCCCTGTCTACATGTCCCCTGTCCCGTCTCTGTCTCTCTGTCCCGTCTCTCCCTCTCTCACCCAATCTCATCATCCCCAGCTCCGCCTTCCCTGTCCCTGTCTCTCCATCTTGTAGTTAAAACCTCTTGACACTACAGGGGGTGCTCTGTTTCAACTTGGACATTTATCGTTCCCAATTAAACTGCCTCGTACTCATTCTTGCTCGTACAATATGCATATTATTATTACTATTGGATAGAAACAATCTCTAGTTTCTAAAACCGTTTTGAATTATGTCTGTGGGTGAACCAGAACTCTTTCTGCAGCGAAATTCATGACAGGAACTGCGGAAGGTCTGAAAACGAGGCTCTGTTCTCAGATCAGTTTAAAGCTCTGTATGTATCCTATGGGTCGACATGACTACACCGCCTTCCCCTGGATGTCAGTAACCAATGAGAAGTGGAAATGGAGTTTCTACGTAGATCTCAAACCTTTATAAAAGGCCAAGGAACGAAGGGAGCTCTCTTTTCGACATTCGTCATTACGGCAAAGCAAGACCTGAGGATGGCATTTTGAAACGCTCAGTTATCAGCCTTAGATATATCCGTCTGTAATTTAATTCGAATATGGGTTTAGAAACATCATAACGAAGTTATTTTAAACCGAGTTATATCAGTTTATGCGAGTATATTGCTATTTTGAATTTCCTTAGTATTCGCGTTTTGAGGATTTGGGCATGTTGTGGCCACATACGCTATTGTTAGCTGCTAATTCCGAAGTTGAAGATGACTTTTACAACCAAGCAACGATTCTTTTGGACAAAGGACACCTTGCCCAAATTCTGATGGAAGCTCGTCCAAAAGTAAGAGCTATTTATGATGTATTGCCGTATTTTATGTGTAAAAATGGTAAACGGATTTGTCCGCCATTATTGCGGCACTAGTCTGGCTGTACGCACACTGTATGTCTAGTAACGTTAATTTTAAAAATCTAACTCAGCGGTTGCATTAATAACTAATGCATCTTTCATTTGCTGTCCAACCTGTATTTTTTAGTCAGTTTACGATTATTTAATGATTAGATTAGGTGCCTTCCAAGATGGCGCGACCAGAATCATACCTGGTTGCCACTGATCACATTGTATAACCGACGATTGGCTGCTAAATAATTTGCACATTTTCGAACAAAACCTATATGCATTGTGTATATATATGTTACAGACTTCATTGATGAAGTTATCAAGGTTAGTTCCAAAATTATATCTATCTTTTTGCTGTCATTGGTTAGATCGCTAACCTGTGCTGCTGCGTAAAATGCTTGTGTTTCTGGCTATTGTGCTTAAGCTAATATTAATGCTATATTGTTTTGTTTTCGCTGTAAACACTTAAAAATTGACATATTGGCTGGATTTCACAAGATGTGGCTTTCATTTGCTGTACGGCTGTGTATTTTTCAGAAATGTTTTTAAGATGATAATTAGGTATTTGACGTTGGTCTCTGTAATTATTCTGGCAGGCTTCGGCACTATTTTCAGATGTGCAGCTCGCAAGTTAGAGAACGTGATTTATACCTGAAATAATACAAATTTTTCAAAAAACATATGCTATACAAATAAATATGTTATCAGACTGTCATCTGATGAAGTTGTTTTCTTGGTTAGTTGGCGCTTATATATCTTTATTTTGGTCAAATTGTGGTATGCTACGCCATGACAGGAAAAAAATGTGTGGAAAAGAATTGTGTCTTTTGCTATGTGGTTAGCTAATAATTTAATATTGTGTCTCCCTGAAAAACAGGTTTAAAAATCAGAAAATTATGCGCTGGTTTCACAAGATGTGTATCTTTCATCTGGTGTTTGGACTTGTGATTAATGATATTTAGATGCGTAGTATTTACTTGTGACCTATGCTAAGGCTATGCCTAGTCAGCTTTTTTACCTGTGGGGGGTGCTCCCGGATCCGGGTTTGGGAGAATTAAGAGTTAACACCTGCTATCTAAACCGGCTCCTTCCTGTCCCCTGCTCTGCCATCTTGTAGTTACCTCTGCTATCTAGAGACCCGTGATCCTTCCTGTCCCCTGTTCTCCTCCATCTTGTAGTTACCCCAGCTGCTATCTAAACCCGTGATCCTTCTGTCCCCTGTCTCCATCTTGTAGTTACCTGCTATCTAAACCCGTGATCCTTCCTGTTCCTGTCCTCCATCTTGTAGTTAACCCTGCTATCCTAAACCCCGTGATCCTTCATCCTGTCCCCTCGTCTCCATCTTGTAGTTAACCTGCTATCTAACCCGTGATCCTTCCCTGTCCCCTGTCTTCTCCATCTTGTAGTTAACCTGCTAGTCTAAACCGTGATCCTTCCCTGTCCCCTGTCTCTTCCTCTGTAGTAACCTTGCTATCTAAACCCGTGAATTCCCTTCTGTCCCCTGTTCTCTCCATCTCTCTGTTACCCCCGCCGCCCCCACCCCACCCCGGTTCCTTCCTCCTGTCTCTTTCTTCTCGCTTGTATTTAACCTGCTATCTAAATCTTTGATCCTTCTCTTTCACCACGACCCGTTCCCCAGCTGCAACAGCTGCCCGACTGTGGTCCACTAACACAGTTAAACAAAGGGGCTTACAGTAAGTCTATCTGTGAATGGAGAAACAGTCCTAGCTACTGTACTGCAGGCCTTGCCAGGATCTGTCCTAACACTTGTTAATCCTCTAAAACCCATCTCTACTCCCACTGCATTGACCCTGTTGGCTGGCAGTCAGAATGGCCTATTTGCCTCTGTGCTTTCATGCTCAACCCTGGCACACGTTCCTTTAAAGGATTTTGGCAATGATGCACTTTTCCACTTCCCCAGAGTCAGATGAACTTGTGGATACCAGTTGTATGTCTCTGCATGCAGTTTGAAGGAAGTTGCTAAGTTGTGCTAKCGCAATTGCTAACTAACATTAGTGCAATGACTGGAAGTCTATGGGTATCTGCTCATGCTAGCAGATGCTTTCATGCTTTCTGCTCATGCTAGCATGTTGGAGGTAGTTTCACAAGCCAATGCTAACTYCCTTCATACTGGACACAGAGACATACAAATGGTATCATTTGATTCTAGGGAAGTGGATAAAGGGCCTCATTAGTATCCCTTTAACTTATTCTCCAGCCAAGTGTGGAGATATTACTGTACTGTACCTACACACAGCATATACTACATCAGCAGTACCATGCATCAGGGCCATGTGTGTGTCCTTACCTCTGGGTGTTCCCTACAGCCCTGGCTGAGGCATCATGGCCTGCTCTGTGGAATCCTCAGTGTGACCATCCAGTGGACCTGCAACAACACAGGAAGGAGGAGATGAGTTATCATTACCTGAGGGTATGTGCAACCTCATAACAACACACACACACACACACACAGAAAGACACATACAGCCTTTCTGTGAGCCCCACCCTGTTCAAGGCTAAGTTATTTTCAGTTTGCGAGATACCTCGTAAGGAATCTAACAGCAAATTAAGGGTAATTCATGGTAATGTCTCTATTATGATCCTAAGCATCACTTTCCTGTTCCACTGTTTGGTTTTTATCACCTCACCCTCACCCTCACCCTCCCCTGTACCCCACCCCTTCCTCTTACCCAGCATGCCTTGCACCACAGTCGGGCTGAGTCTCTACGGGCCCTGTCTCCATGACAACAAATCAACCAGTGAGACGTGAGATCACAAGCAGGATCTGTTTCTTTGGGTAGGTTTATGGCCAAGCAGTAGCTGGGAGATAGCTAGCTACAGCAGTTAGTAGCTACAGGAGAGCAACCAGGAGGAGTGTTCTTCTGACCAATACAAGGTGAACAGACTGATGAGGAGTGTCTCCAGACCAATACAGGTGTACAGACTGATGAGGAGTGTCTCCAGACCAATACAGGTGAACAGACTGATGAGGAGTGTCTCCAGACCAATACAGGTGGACAGACTGATGAGGAGTGTCTCCAGACCAATACAGGTGAACAGACTGATGAGGAGTGTCTCCAGACCAATACAGGTGAACAGACTGATGAGGAGTATGTCTCCAGACCAATACAGGTGAACAGACTGATGAGGAGTGTCTCCAGACCAATACAGGTGAACAGACTGATGAGGAGTGTCTCCAGACCAATACAGGTGAACAGACATGAGTTTAGTGATAGAAAATCAGACTACACAAAACCACACACACACTGTAGTACACATGCACAAGCACACACAAACTGATGGAGGGGGCTTTGCTTCCATATCATTACAGATTTCCTACTGTAGTATGTATACACTTTGTGAATCTATTCATATACACATGCATGTATAGTTCCATACAGTTGCAATCATTTTCAGCCCAGTGTGTTTTTGGGCAAGAGCAGCTCCTATGATGTGGTATAGAGACGGAGCTGCAGTAAGGCCAGGGAGAGGCTTCTGGAGCATCTAGACCCTGCTGGCAAAGAGACAGTCATTCACACATGCACGTACACACACACACAAACRTACATGTGGACACATACACACACGGCAGATGGCAAAGCATCATGGGGTTCGACCGACACTCACTCTCTCAGCCTCTCTTTCACACACACAAACACACACACACACACACAGAGAGAGAGAAGCAGCCAAGGATGAGGCACGTCTTACCGCAGGCTGATGCTGCGTCGGCCTCGGTTACATTTTGTGCAGGGGAGCTGTTGTCTTTGTGTTCCTGTGATTCCCACTTCACAAGCCATCCAAGCCTTTCCCGACAAGACTACATAACCGTCAGTCTCCTAGCCGTCAGTCTCCTAGCCGCCAGTCTCCTAGCCGCCAGTCTCCTAGCCGCCAGTCTCCTAGCCGCCAGTCTCCTAGCCGTCAGTCTCCTAGCCGCCAGTCTCCTAGCCGCCAGTCTCCTAGCCGCCAGTCTCCTAGCCGTCAGTCTCCTAGCCGTCAGTCTCCTAGCAGGAGCACTGTTTACTCCGCTGCATACCAATAAAGATTCAGACCAGGGTCCCTTAACAAAACTGCAATATTAATGTTCCTGAGTTATATAGCAGTATTTAGAAATTCCCAGTATTAGCTATTCCCACTAGCAATAACATACTAGCCCTACATACAAGTACAGAACTGTATCAAACAGAATTAATACCAGTTCCTACAGGAAGGAATATTTGGGAATAAGGAACGTTATCAAGCTCAAACATTCCCAAACCAGAAGCCATCAAGAGATTACCCCATTTAYTCATGTTAAGCTGCGAGCCAGGATGAGTGATCCTTAAATCACACTTCCGAGAATGAATATATTTTAAAAAATGTATTCCCTTCGAACCGTAGGGAGCTTCCGCTTGGCTTGTGGTTGATGCTGCATTTAGTGATCGTTCCTCTCTGGGGTTTGGAGAGGAGGAATGGGCACTGAAGGGCTTAGAAAGACTGTGTGTTAAGCTTCCTGAGTGTGTGTGTGTGTGTGTGTGGGTGCGTGCAGCCGTGTATGGCATACGCTTTGTTTTCCTTCAACTAATCTCAGTATTCGATTTCCTCTCGACCACTTAAGTCCCCATAGCAGGAGCCTAAAGACCTCCCTGCCTGAGTTTGAGCTCAGCAGTGGCTGTAGCTATGTGACAAAAACTCTACTTTCTTGGCTGCATTCTCAAGATATACAGTACTCCTAGCACCTGCACCAGTCCTCTCATTGATCCGTGAAAGCATATTCATGCCATTTAGCAAAGAAACTTACAGTCATGCATGCACACATTTAACATATGGGTGGTCCCAGGAATCAAACCTACTATCCTGGCATTGCAAGCGCCATGCTCTACCAACTGAGCTACAGAGGACCTTCTCCTTATCCGACCCAAACAGCCCACACTGACTGCACCAAAGGGTTTAACCAACCTGATTCACATTGGTGGTGAAGTCAAGTGCTTAGTGCAGTGTTGTGGTCACATTAATATCTCCAAAGCGGTGGTGTACTGTCCCGTACAGTAAGCCTACTCAGCTAAAAGGGGTTTCAAGGACAGACACAGAGGAACTACTGGCATCTGCTCACTGACTGTACAGTATGTGCCCTCAGATGGAGCCAACAGATGGACTGGCTTTTAAAACGCAGGAAACATAGCACCAAATGGTATTAAAGTACATATAGGCCGGATTACACAATTGGTTAAGAAGGAAGGGAAACATTTACTTACAGGCAACCAGGCCTATGCAGAATAGTTCAAAGCACAGTGTGGCTGTTCAATTGAATTGGCGGCCTTATGGTAGACTGTAGCATAATGCAGATTGGATAAATATGACTTTCAAATCAAACGGAATTGTCCAGGATATGATGGTGACCCTGTGACCTTTGTTGCCATGGTAACCTAGGTTTTGCATCTCTTTTATCTGTTGTAGTTAAAGTGAAGAGGGAAGATACTGTTAGGAGGAGAGATTTCATGATGACTGGGACAAGATATTGTACTCAAAATKATCCCAAGGTAACCAGCTGGTGCTTTTGAGGGCAAGGCTCAAGACAGGATTAGTCGGTCCTTGGTAAAAAATATAATAAAACAAAATACTTTTTTTGTCTTTCTTTTTTTCAAAACACTGCTGTTGGTTTGACTCCTATTAGACTTAGGTGGGCCACACAACAAAAAGGACAGGGAATCATTGCTGTATTCAACATGCTCACTTTCATATAGCTGACATGTTAATACTTGTAAAGAGTCTCTGATCATAAAAAGCTGTATATGGACAAGAAWCATTATCACAGCCTTCACACACATTCATTCACACACTGCAAACACACACACCCACACTATAACACATTCTCACTGACAGAGAGAGATGATGCTAATTCCTAAGACTAAACATCACTTTCTCTAGGATAAACAGCTTCAACAGAGAGAAACAGGCAAATGTCCCCCACCAATAACCAGAGGAACACTTCAGACCTGTCAACATCCCTGCTGTCTCTATCATTAAAACAGGTCCTTGGTCTGTCTGTCTGTCTGTTCATTGGTTTATTAAGCAGCCTGATGGCTGAGACCTTGTCAACTCACTGCTCAATTAGCATATATGAGCCTGCCACAAACCTTTATCCATGGGCGGCAGGTACATGCACACCTGTATGGGCGGCAGGTACATGCACACCTGTATGGGCGGCAGGTACATGCACACCTGTATGGGCGGCAGGTACATGGCACACCTGTACTGGGCGGCAGGTACCTGCACACCTGTTGGGCCGGCAGGTTACAATGCACACCTGTATGGGCGGCAGGTACCATGCCACACCTGTCTGGGCGGCAGGTACATGCCACTGTTGGGCGGCAGGTACATCACACCTGTTATGGGCGGCAGGTATCATGCACACCTGTATGGCGGCAGGTACATGCACACTTGTATGGGGGCAGGTACATGCCACTGTATGGGCGGCAGGTACATGCACCTGTATGGGCTGCGCAATGGTACATGCACACTGTATGGGCGGCAGGTCATTGGCACACTGTTTATGGCGGCAGGTTATGTCATTGTATACATAGCTTAGTTGCCTACTGCATGATGGGCGGCAAGGTTACACCGTTGGACAAGTCCTGTATAGGGGGCGGTGCGAGGTAGCATGCACACCTGTATGGGTGCGGCAGGTTACATGCCGGACACCTGTAAATAGAGGCGGCAAGGTAAGCATGACACCTGTTATGGGCGCAGGTACAATGCGACATCCATGTACTAAAGAAATGGGACGACCAGGATGTGCAGAGGATTAGGCACGAGTAGGACCAACATGCCCTGTATGGGCGGCAGGTACATTACATGATGGCGAAGGACCACACTGTATGGGGGCAGGTACATGCACACCTGTATGGGCGGCAGGTTAATGACACCTGGATGGGCGGCAGGTACATGTACACTGTATGGGCGGCAGGTATCACGTAATGCGACCTACACAACGTGATGGGCGGCAGGTCTACTGTACACCTGTATGGGCCCGGCAGGTACATGATACACGGCTTATGGCGGCAGGTACATGCACACCTGTATGGGCGGCAGGTACATGTACACACTGTATGGGGGCAGGTAGCATGGCACACCTGTATGGGGCGGCAGGTACATGTCACACCTGTATGGGCGGCAGGCTAGACACCCTGTAGCCAGCGTCTGATCATGGGCGGCAGGTACATGTATCAATCCTGTATGGCGGCAGGTACATGCACACCTGTATGGGCGGCAGTTAACAATGTCCACCTGCTATGGGCGGCAGTACATGCACACCTGTATGGGCAGCTGAATAACCTAGCGGTTAGAGTGCTTGGGCCCAGTGGTGAAAGGTCGTGTTTTGAACACCCTAGCGACAGGCGGGAATGTGTTTATGTTGCCTTGAGCAAGGCACTTAACCCTATTTGTTTCCAGCGGGTGCTGGTAATACTATGGCTCACCCTGTAAAGCACACCCATTTTATGCACTTATCTGGTTATGTGACGAATAAAACTATTTTTATGCCAGAACCCTCCATCCAAAACTGGATGCAGTGGCCTACAGTACAAAACTGTATGTTTCTATCTACATCAATGTACATAAACAATATTATTGTTATCTACAGTGTTGTAATGATGTTACAAATAGTTCAAGTACAAAAGGGAAAATAATAAACATACAGCATGGGCCGTATAACAACAATGGTGTTTGTTCTTGCATGGTTGCCCTTTTCTTGTGGTCACAAATCGTGCTGCTATGATGCACACTGTGTATTTCACCCAGTAGATATAAGAATTTATCAGAAACTGGGTTTGTTTTTTAATTTTTTGTGGGTCTGTAATCTAAGGGAAAAATATGCTCTCTAATATGGTCATACATTTCCTCTCTCTCAGCCCTCCTCTCCGCTCCTCTCCAGCCTCCTCCTCACCTCCCTCTCAGCCCTTCCAGCCCTCCTCTCCCACACCCTCCTCTCTCTGCTCAGCCCTCCTCTCCTCAACTCCTCCTCTCCCAGCCCCTCTCCTCCTCTCAGCCTCCTCTCTCTCTCTCAG
>NW_019943077.1:107549-116091 GCF_002910315.2 Salvelinus sp. IW2-2015
CTCTCTCAGCCCTCCTCTCCTCTCTCTCAGCCCTCCTCTCCTCTCTCTCAGCCCTCCTCTCCTCTCTCTCAGCCCTCCTCTCCTCCCTGAGCAAATGAACGATTAAAAGCCAATCAAGCGAGCCACATAGTGAAACCTGAGACGCTGCTGCCTGACGGGAGCAACAGCAGCCAATTAGTGAAGCAGCTTCTGGAGGAGGAGAAGAAAGAGCGATAGAAGTTCCCTGACAACAGAGACAACCTTTGTCTTCGTCATCATCATTTACTTTCATGTCATTAGTAAGACACATCTCTAGCTCTTCAGGAAGAGGAAAAGTAATTCATCAGACAGGCACTGTAATACCGTTCAGCTGACGGTATGTCCTGTGATGTGCTTGAAACAACCATAGGAATATAATAATCCATCTATCTATTGATAAAGTGATGCCTGGAATACGTATTCTCAATGTACTGTATGTAAGCTGTAAGTAAGCATACCATCAATACATGTTTTATATGCAATGTTGGCAGCAGCCTAATTCCTTCATTCGTGTTTTTGGCCTCTGCTGTCGGGATCCTGCAGGCTAGATTTAGATTCTTCTAATTGTAAAACCTTAGTCATCGCCATTCTGTGTAATCATTCCTCAGGATAACATTTGTATTTTTATCCAGTTCTGTCCCTCCTGAGTACACACACTGGCATGGTGACACTGGGCTAGGCCTGGTCACATGACCCCTGTCCTCTCCTCTGAGATCTGATTACCTCTGGTGCTGCTGGCTACATGGCCTCGCAAAAATAAAGAACCACACTGATGCCATTGTAGCCTGGTCACAGACCTGTTTGTGCTTTTGCAAATGATGTTGCTATCATTGCTAAAGCAGAAACAGACTGGCACCCAGGCTAACATTATTTTTCTCTCTGGAGAAACCCCCCCCAAAAAAACAGCAACCTTTAATCCTCAGTAGAGTAGGGCAAGACATGTATGTGCAGCTAAACCTTTTCATGTCTGCCAACAGATATGACAATAATATTACAATAATACAATGACGAATATGAGTATTCCAACATTATCAAGATGAATTCTAATTCCAACTCYACATAGAGAATAAATGCATGGGGCTGTCTTCCAGTGTAGCCATCTTGAGCAATTCTACTGGTAATGAGCCATTCATTGCATTGGCTCCTGATGGAGATGAGATTTGTGACGCCAAATGAGTTTCGCCTTGAGGGACAATAAAGATGTGAATGGAATTGAAAGCCAAAGTAATGGAGTAGAAAAACAGAGATTGTCCTCCATGGTGCTGTCATGCCTGTCACTAAGAGGGATATGGAGAAAGTGTTTGTGTGTGCCCTTGTGGCTGTGCAGGTTTGTGTTTGTGCGTGTCTGTGCTGTGTGTGAGTTGGTGTGTGTTTGTCCTGGCGGCCATTTGCGCGTGCGCGGTGCGTGCACATGTGTGTGTGCATGTCCGTGCGGGCTTGTGGGCAAGTGTGTGTCTGTGACAAGTTAAAGAGTTGCCAAAGATAACAGACTGACAAATCGCCCCCCCCATCTTCACAACAGCCAGACGCCTCATCCAGCCGGGTGCATACCAACTAATCTACCACCAGACTGAATAATGGGATGTTATCACACTGTCTTGTTATAATACAACATGTCAGAAACACAGCCAACCATCCATCATCTTGTTTACAGCTAATTTCATCCCTTTGAGGCCTAGATTTGAACACAGTGTCTTGATGAGTGAGAAAGCTACATACCCTTGGTCTCTCAGACACAGACACACACACACATCACACTCCCCCGCCACACCTGCAGTCCCCAAATGGTCTCTATTCCTCTGACCTTCTGGAGTCGTGAGASGTGATGCTATGCAAATAGAGTCATAATTGAAATCTGCCCAGCAGGCAAGTGTTCAGATAGGGTCTACCTGTGCCCTCCCACCTGTCCCCTTGCCAAGTGCCCTTTGGGTCGTGGTGTGGATGTTTTTTTCTATACAGTTTTTGTTGTTGTTCTGAACCCACTACACGCAAGTCATTGTGATGACGTCAAGTTTACATTTTGAGCACCTGCTCCCTGAAAGGTCTGTGCACGGTCCGCTGCCCAGCCCAACAGGGATATGAAATAATAATGTACAGGCAGACAGCAGTAGCCATAGCCCATAGCGATACAGTCGAGGTCAAAGCATTACCATGGACAGATTTCAACAAAAGTCATTAATGTCTGGATACACTGATTCATTTTCTCTTTCTCGCCAGCCATCCAGGAGACATGAATGACTTTACTAGCCTTACTCGAGCCAAAAAGGGATTCTCAATCACAAAGACGATTTTCTTTTCTTTGTGCAACGAAAATAGCCTTGTTCTATAGCCCAAAACCAAGGAAGCTTATGCTCTTGTCCAATACCTTCTTTGCCCAAAACTAAACACACATTCTACAACTAATCATTCCAGACCATTCCACAACTTGCCTACCTCAGCCTTCATTCCAGGTCTGATRAGCCAGTTTGCCAGTTTCTATCATGTCAGCCATCTTGTCACTCAATCTCCCCCATCCTTTATAACTGCTGCCACTCAGGGACATAGCAGCAACAGCACCTCAGCCAACCTCTTTACTACTTCAACTTCAGAGGATTTCCTATTGGGCTGCAAATCAACACATTAACATCTACTTTGCCTTGTCATCTACAGAGCTAGAACGAAGATCTGAGAACAGGAAGAGAATAATGCAACAAAAAAATGACATAATGCAGCCTAATGGACTAAATGTATTTGAGAGGAGATGGGGAGAAATAGGAGATGGGGAGACAGTAGAATGGAGAGGAGAGGGAGAGAGGGGACAGAGGAAGAGGAGAGGGAGGGAAGAGACAAAAGGAGAGAGAGGAAATGGAAGAGATAAAAAGAGGAGAGGAAAAGAACAGGATAGCACAGAAAGGAGAGGAGACAGGAGAAAAAGAGGTAGAAAGCAGACAGAAAGGTAGAGAGGAGAGAGAAATAGGAGAGAGAGTTAGAGGAGAAGTAGAGCGAAGAAGTGTGAATTTTTCATTCGTGCTGACACATCACAATCTCTGATTCATCTAGAGAAAGGCATCAGTCCAACCACAACCCATCTCACAACTTTAACTCTATGTTATTATTATTTTATAAATATATCTATTATATACAGTACCAGTCCAAAGTTTGGACAAGGGTTTGTCTTTATTTTTAYTATTTTCTACATTGTAGAATAATAGTGAAGACATCAAAACTATGAAATAACACATGGAATCATGTAGYAACCAAAAAAGTGTTCAACAAATCAAAATATATTTTATATTTGAGATTCTTCAAAGTAGCCACCCTTTGCTTTGATGACAGCTTTGCACACTCTTGGCATTCTCTCAACCAGCTTCATGAGGTAGTCACCTGGAATGCATATCCATAGTTTGAAGAACCTAAAATMTATTTTGATTTGTTTAACACTTTTTTGGTTACTACATGATTCCATGTGTTATTTCATAGTTTTGATGTCTTCACTATTAATCTACAATGTAGAAAATAGTAAAAATAAAKAAAAACTTTTGAATCAGTAGGTGTGTCCAAACTTTTGACTGGTACTGTATGTGATTCTCCTCTTTTCTCATCTACCAGGCCGGTCCTGTGGAGATGTGGAAAAAGATATGCCAGTAAATGCTACATCCACGTTTGGGACGGAAGTACAGATCACAGGAGGTTGGTGGTACTTTAATTGGGGAGGACAGGCTCGTGGTAATGGTTTCTATGCCTTTGATGCCATTCCATTTACTCTGTTCCAGACATTACTATGAGCCGTCCTCCCCTCAGCAGCCTCCACTGGTACAGATGTTCTGAGTATGCAAATGACTAGMTCTTCCACTCTTTACTCTAGGGATATCACCTGTGAACAAATCTACAAACTCACATGGCAGTGGTCAATGTGGTATGCTTACCAAGGGCAGGATTGCTCAATCTTGAAAGCTGCAAAGAGAGCCCTCTGAATGATCCTCTAGATAAACTGCACAACTGACAAGTATCCTCCTACTATAGCCTCTTGACTCACGTCCCCTCACATTGGTGCCGCTGAGATGCACAAGGCCTAGGGTTGCAGATAACCAGGGCATTGGCTAACAGGGCTCTTACTGACCAGCAACAGCCCACAGGACTGAAAGACAACATGGAGAGGAAGAACATAAATAGAACAGTTTGTTCTGCTGTGTTTGAATCAATACTGCCTGGCGGCATCTGGGAAAACACAGCAGCAAGGCCTGAAATCAAAGCTTTCCCACAGGGCTCACTCGTCACGTCAACGTTGGCATGCTTTTGATGCTAATCTGAAGGAGCAGCTGACGTAGAAATGAACAAAAGATTGAAGCCTGTTGTGAAGACAACTGATTGAGAGAAAACTAAAATTGGAAATAGATTTTTTCTTTTGATTCAAATTGCTTCTCAGGTTTCTTGCACAGGATTGGTGAATATGTTTTACTGTCTGAGGTCTACCGGGAACCAGACCTAAGTTCTTCAGACCAAGTCCAAGTCCCAGGCCTACACAGAAACACTGGTTTCACCAGCTGTGTGTAGCAGTCGGCCCTGTATCTGTCTGAGTAGGTTCCCACTGGACACACGTTGGTTGAATCATGGTTGTTTCCAAATCATTTCAATAACATTATGTTGAACGACGTGGAATAGATGTTGTGAATTGACATCTGTGCCCAGTGGGTTAACTTCATGTGGCTGAGATTAGTCTTAATCTATYTTTGTGGGAAGAGAGAATGGATTGAAAAGAAGACCCTAATCTAGCTGGTCATAATGGTCTCATTAGCCAGGTATAAATGTTTAGTAAATATCTATCACTTTTAAAGGAACTGATAAACTCATTAAATATGAATGGGTGCATGGGTGTGATTTGAAGCAATTGGGGATGTGGCAATTGGTTGGAATGAACACCAGCCTACACATGATGCCTCCCAGGGGATGGAGAGAGCATCTGTGTTGAGAGAAATACAAACAAAACAATTAGGCCTCAGCTCGGATCTGATCTATTCAAACTGCTGCCAGAAGGCCTGTCTGTATGGTCAAATAATTAATTAAAACAACAAGAAAAGCATTGTGGTTAATGAATGTATTACACGTGTGCTTGTTTTTGTCTAAGCAAACAAACACTGAGAAAATGTGTCAAGGTAAATCGAAACCAGCAAAACATTCCTGTAGCCTAGATGGTTCCTGAAAGTGTGCTCGCGTTTAATTTGGTTGTATAGGGTTTTAAACGGGTCAACACATAATATTAACAAATGGGTAAAACATAATGAATATTTCATGTTTTTTTGCAACAATGCTAAAGGGAGAAGCAGGTTCCTAATAGACGAAGCGACTCAATGGTCGGTAGAGTAATCTCTAAACGGTCCATCCGCCTCGCCACCTGGTGTCATGACATCTCCCGATTTATGGAAATTGGATGGTCGACGCTCGATAAAGGCCTATAGTGGAGAAAAACCGTAGCCGATAATAAAGGCTCAAATTGGTTAATAACAATAAAATAAACACACAAAATGGGTCACTCTTCCATGCTGACCGACGCAACAAACTAAAGAGAAACAAAGGGGCGACATGTCGCTACTTGTCAGCTAGAAAGAGGTCGCTCATGAAGCCTCTGTGATGAGGCGAAGGCGAGAAGCTGGGTGGCAAGAAGGCTGGGTACCGCAGAAGACAACCGGCATATTATATTATTCTCAWTCGGAAACCCAAGCTCACCCAGTTGCATTCAAAGTCACAAGTAGCCAAAAACAACACCAAACAAGGAAAGCGATATTCGAAAGAGATATCAAAATGTACCGATAACTTATGTCTAATATAGAACAGCCTACCGAGCCACACCGGTCGAGGTGTGAATTAACGATTAGGGCGCGGTGCTCAATAATAAATAAAGAAAAGGTATTAATTACTCGTGCATATTGCAAAACAACCTCTTTTTAAAATATATTTATATTTACCTTAATAGGGAAAGTGAGTGTTCCGTCTTCTTTTTGGTCGGATAAATTCATGTGGATGGACTTTCAGCGGGCAGTTTCCCTTGAACGCCGGATAGAAATAATAATCCCATTTGACAGCTGAGCTCCTCAGAAAGGTTTAACTTTTCGKCAGGGAACGCCAGCTTTCCTCTCGCCTCCTCAGAAGCCCTACAGGACCGCTACTCTGCGCTCGTGTGTCGGGGGACCATCTCCGGTCGGGTAGCTTTAAACACTGCTGGTTGATGTCAACGATACTCCCCGTTTTACTCCTCAATACCTTTCCTCCCTCCCTCTCTATCCTTTCCCTCTTCCCCCTCTCTCTCGCTCGCTCTCTCAYACACGATTAGGTCCCTCCCATGACGCCCTCCCACGACGTCATGCAGTCAAGATCTCCAATAGCAACCGCATCCCTCTCCCTAGTCTTCCAAACCTTTTCTGTGGTCTCAGTGGACCGCTGACTGGTACTAAAGAGACGGCTGCTGTTACTGGGGTATCATGTCTACTGTAGCACTGATGTTAAAATGGGCTCTGCGTGTCATGGACTAGATATGGATAAGAACAAGGGAGATATTCAGGACTTATTATCAGCCTCATTATTCACAATTTATCAGAATCATTAGGGTTACATATGAGTAGCGTACATTTAAATTGCCTCCCCACTGCACATCATCCCCAGGTCGTTGTTTGCTAAAGTAGATCCTGTTGAACTATGAAAGATGCAGAGAACAATTATTTTGATGGAATTGGATTTCCAGAATCAAACATCTAACTCTCAAACCTATGAACACAGGCTATCAGTCATCACATCAAAATACACATTTCAAATGTCAAGGACCTTCCCCCAACCTAAAATACAGAGAAGAGTTACACTACATGACCAAAATTATGTGGACACTTGTTCATCGAACATCTCATTCCAAAATCATGGGCATTAATATGGAGTTGGTCCCCCCTTTACTACTATAACAGCCTCCACTCTTCTGGGAAGGCTTTCCACTAAATGTTGGAACATTGCTGCAGGGACTTGCTTCCATTCAGCCACAAGAGCATTAGTGAGATCGGGCACTGATGTTGGGCGATTAGGTCTGGCTCGCAGTCTGCGTTCCAATTCMTCTCAAAGGTGTTCGATGGGGTTGAGGTCAGGGCTCTGTGCAGGCCAGTCAACTGATCTCGACAAACCATTTCTGTATGGACCTCGCTTTGTGCACAGGGGCATTGTCATGTTAAGTGGGAAAGGGCCTTCCCCAAACTGTTGCTACAAAGTTGGAAGCATAGAATCATCTAGAATGTCATTGTATGCTCTAGCATTAAGATTTCCCTTCACTGGAACTAAGAGGACTAGCCCAAACCATGAAAAACAGCCCCAGAACATTATTCCTCCTCCACCAATCTTTACAGTTGGCACAATGCATTGGTACAGGCAAAGACTGCTGGCAGGCGCCAAACCCAGATGAGTCCGTCAGACTGCTAGATGGTGAAGTGTGATTCATTACTCCAAAGAACGCATTTCCACCGTTCCAGAGTCCAATGGCGTTTGAGCTTTACACCACTCCAGCCGACGCTTGGCATTGCGCACTGTGATCTTAGGCTTGTGTGTGGCTGCTCAGCCATGGAAACCCATTTCATGAAGCTCCGGACAAACAGTTGTGTTGCTTCCAGAGGCAGTTTGAAACTTGGAAGAGAGTGTTGCAACCGAGGACTGGCGATTTTTATGCGCTACACGCTTCAACATTCTGCGGTCCCGTTCTGTGAGCTTGTGTGGCCTACCACTTTGCGGCTGAGCTGTTGTTGCTCCTAGACGTTTCCACTTCATAATAACAGCACTTACAGTTGACCGGGGCAGCTCTAGCAGGGCAGACATTATACAAACTGACTTGTTGGAAAGATRGCATCCTATGAAGGTGCCACGTTGAGTGTCACTGAGATCTTCAGTAAGGTCATTCTACTGCCAGTGTTTGTCTATGGAGATGGCATGGATGTGTGCTTGATTTTATATACCTGTCAGCAACAGGTGTGGCTGAAATAGCTAATTCCACAAATTTGAAGCGCTGTCCACATACTTTTGCATATATAGTGTACTGCTCCTGATACTGTGCCAGAGGAGATGCAGAGAACCAGGTGGACGTTGACATGAAGCTCACGTGACGGAGACAAGCCGTACCCGACCTTTACTGTTCACATGCACACAAACATTACCATATCAGCACAACTGACTCCTGAGATTTCAGTTCACGATGTGAGATGCGGTGCACACGTACATATTCAAACCTACCCTGACGGCTTACTGGAACTGTTCTCTCTCTCTCTCTCTCTCTCGCTCTCTCTCTCTTCTCTCTCTCTCTCTCTCTCTCTCTCTCTCTCTCTCTCTCTCCTCTCTCTCTCTCTCTCTCTCTCTCTCTTCTCTCTCTGCTCTCTCTCTTCTCCTTCTCATGTCCCCCTTCCTGCTCTCTTTCTTGCTCTCTTCTTCGCTTCTCTCTCCTCTGCTCTCTCTCTCTTCTCTCTCTTCTCTCTCTCTCTCTCTCTCCTCTCTCTCTCTCTCATCTCCTCTTCTCTCTCTCTCTCTC
>NW_019943077.1:116420-120496 GCF_002910315.2 Salvelinus sp. IW2-2015
TCTCTCTCTCTCTCTCTCCTTTATGTGTATGTACTTATTAATCTAATCTTTATTTATCCAGGTAATTCTCTTTAATGCCAGAGCCAGAAGACAGCGCTAACTCTGGCTCCTCTACCAACGGTGAGCGTTTTTTCTACAACAGAGGGTGGGGACACCGGGGACAACGTCGAGGCCAACACCCCCAGCACGTAAGAGGGTTCGACACATACGTCGGGGGAAGAAGAAATCCGCTACCACCCTGCGACACCTATCAATTGAGACCCAGGACGAGCCCACAGTCCCAGGACGAGCCCACAGAGCTAAATGTCTTCAACTTATCAAGTAAGACCCTGACATCTGCTCACCTCAGTGTTCTCAATAAGGGGTTAACATTTGTACCCACTGCATACATTAATGACTTTGATGTCCAGATAGATCTATTCAAGTTTTTCTGTAATCTGAGATTCCACTTGAAATGTCATCCTCAGTGAGATGTATACATAGGTCTACCACGCTAATTAATAGACTTACCTGTCCTACCGTGAGTCAAGGAGGAGATGGAGCCATTAACCCAGCTGAGGTACCTGAGAACTCTGAGAGAACCACATTTAGAGCAAAGGTTCATTTGTACCTCCCCCCAAACGCAATGTGTCCATAGAAACCTTCTGTAGGATTGTTGATGTAGGTGACAGAAACACAAATCCTCTGATAACCTGAGTAGAGACGAGAGAATGGCTCTTAAGGACTTAAAGTCAGATCCTTCCATTATCATAAGAAAATGTGACAAAGGAGGAAGGATTTGGATACAAAACAAATGTGACTATGTGAATGAATGTCGCCGACAACTATCTAAAAGGTGACTTCTATCGCAAACTGAATTGTGACCCAACCCTGGAATTCCAGCATAATATCTCACCCACAGTGGAAAGCTGTTTGGAATCAGGACAAATCACTAAAAAATAAGTAGAATTTCTATGTGTGAAATTTCCCAAGATACCAACTTTCTATACAGCCGCTAAATTACACTAACAAGAGTCTCCTCCTCCAGGTAGATCCATTGTAGCAGCAATCGACTCTGTGACATCCAACATTTCTAAGTGTGTGGATCACCACATTAAACCGATGGTTGAGAATCTCCCATCTTATGTCAAAGACACTAGTCACATGATCTCATTGATAGAGGGCTTAGGAAGGATCCCAGAGGACACCCTTCTGGACACTTTTGATGTGGAGAGCTTGTACACTAACATCCCACACACTGGATGCTTGCAGGCGCTACAACATTTCCTTCAGCAGAGAGACTCTACCCTTGCTCCGTGCAATGACTGCATCTTACAACTTACTGAACTGGTATTATCCAATAACTACTTTGTCTTTAAGTCAGACTTTTTCCTTCAGATTCGGGGTGTAGCTCCCCTTTTCCCCCCAACTATGMAAACCTGTATGTGGGACAATTTGAAGAAGCATTCTTTTWTWAAACAGAGACACACCCCYTACTTTCTAAAATACTTCTATGGAAGAGATACATAGATGATGTCTTTGTGCTCTGGGAAGGAAGTCAGCAGGAACTAAATGAATTCAAAATCTACTAAACGAGAGCTCTGAATACCTCAAATTCACCATGCAGACTGATGAGAGAAAAATAAACTACCTGGACTTATGGATCATCAAAGAGAATAATGCATTACACACAGACTTATAGACAAAGCCCACAGATCGCAATACCTTGCTATGTGAGGATAGTATACATCCCCTTCCCCTCAAGAATGGTCTACCATATAGCCAGTTATGCAGGGTTAAACGAATCTGTGGCCACCAGTCAGATTTTGACAGCAATGCTAAGAAAATGACAGATACATTCAAAATGAGAGGCTACAAGGTCAAAACTCTTGATGCTGCAATGATGAAAATATCTCAAAAACCAAGAGAGGAAGGAATTAGTAAAAAATCAACCAAAGAAGAAAAACAACGCAACTGTCTTTTGCACTAAGAACACCAAGGGTTTGGAGAAAATGAAAGCAATCCTGAARAAGCACTGGCATATTCTGCAATCAGACAAAAAAAATTGCACACCTCTTCAAGGAACCCCCACTGGTGGTCTATAAGTGTGGTCGCAATATTGGAGATAGTTTGGTGAGATCTGAAATGCCCCCTGAGCCCCCTGAGCCCCCTGAGCCCACTCAGAGACTCTCGACACCTATCCCAAATGGGAACTACAAATGTGGCTCATGCGCATAGTGCAATAGCRCTATAAAAACGTCTTTCTTCAGACACCCACATACAGGTCGAAAGATCCCTGTTAGGGGTATCATCTCATGCAAGACCAAGTGAGTAATCTATCTCATCCCCTGTTCATGTGGAAAAGCCTATGTGGGACAAACGAAAAGACAATTAAAACAACGCATAGCTGAACACCGCAGCTCAATCAGGTGTAAGAACACTGACTATCCAGTAGCAGCTCAATCAGGTGTCAGAACACTGACTATCCAGTACCAGCTCAATCAGGTGTAAGAACACTGACTATCCAGTAGCAGCTCAATCAGGTGTTATCCATAGCAGCTCAATCAGGTGAAGAACATTGACTGTCCAATAGCAGCTCAATCAGGTGTCAGAACAACTGACTTCCAATAGTAGCGCTCAATCAGGTGACAGACATTGACTGTCCATAGCAGCTCAATCAGGTGTCAGAACATTGACTTCCAATAGGAGCTCAATCAGGTGATCAGAACATGACTGTCCAATAGCAGCTCAATCAGGTGAAAGAACATCTGACTTCCAATAGCAGCTCAATCAGGTGTAAGAACATCTGACTTCCAATAGCAGCTCAATCAGTGTCAGAATCACTGCTATGACACAGTAGCAGGCTCAATCAGGTAGAACATTGACTGTCAATAGCAGCTCAATCAGGTGCAAGAACATTGACTGTCTCAATAGCAGCTCAATCAGGTGACAGAACATCTGACATATCCAGTAGCAGCTCAATCAGGTGCTAAGAACATGGACTTCCAATCAGCAGCTCAATCAGGTGACAGAACATTGACTTTCAGTAGAGCTCAATCAGGTGCAGAAACAGACTATCCAGTAGCAGCTCAATCAGGTGTGACAGAACATCTGACTGTCCAATAGCAGCTCAATCAGGTGATCAGAACATTGACTGTCCAGTAGCAGCTCAATCAGGTGTCAGAACATTGACTGTCCAATAGAGCTCAATCAGTGTCAGAACATGACTATCATAAGCTATCAGTTCGTAGAACACTGACTATCCAGTAGCAGCTCAATCAGGTGTCAGAACACTGACTATTCAGTAGCAGCTCAATCAGGTGTAAACATGACTTCCAATAGCAGCTCAATCAGAGTGTAAGAACACTGACTGATTCAGTAGCAGTCAATCAGTGTCAGAACACTGATGTCCATAGCAGCTCCAATCAGTGTAAGAACATGACTTCCAAGTACAGCTCAATCAGGTGAGAACATTGACTGTCCAATAGCAGCTCAATCAGGTGTCAGAACATTGACTATCAATAGCAGCTCATCAGGTGTCAAACACTGACTATCCAGTAGAGCTCAATCAGTGTAAGAACATGACTATCAGAGCAGCTCAATCAGGTGCAAGAACATGACTGTCCAATAGCAGCTCAATCAGGTGTCAGAACACTGACTAATCCATAGCAGCTCAATCAGGTGTAAGAACATTGACTGTCCAATAGCAGCTCAATCAGACATATCAGTGCAGACATCATGTCGCCACTGACTATCCAAGTAGGAGCTCAATCAGGTGTCAGAACATGACTGTCCAATAGCAGCTCAATCAGTGTACAGAACATTGACTGATCCAGTCAGCAGCTCAATCAGGTGAAGAACATTGACTGTCCAATAGCAGCTCAATCAGGTGACAGAACATTGACTGTCCAATAGCAGCCAATCAGGTGTCAGAACATTGACTGTCACTAGCAGCTCAATCAGGTGACAGAACATTGACTGTCCAATGTAGCAGCTCAATTCAGAGTGTCAAGAACATTGACTTCCAATAGCAGGCTCATCAGGTGCAGAAACACATGATTCCAATAGCGAGCTCAATCAGGTGTCAGACCCACTAC
>NW_019943077.1:124423-149560 GCF_002910315.2 Salvelinus sp. IW2-2015
TGACTATCCAGTAGCAGCTCAATCAGGTGTCAGAACACTGACTATCCAGTAGCAGCTCAATCAGGTGTCAGAACACTGACTATCCAGTAGCAGGTCAATCAGGTGTAAGAACACTGACTATCCAGTAGCAGATCAATCAGGTTTAAGAATACTGACTATCCAGTAGCAGCTCAATCAGGTTTAAGAACACTGACTATCCAGTAACAGCTCAATCAGGTGTAAGAACACTGACTATCCAGTAGCAGCTCAATCAGGTGTCAGAACACTGACTATTCCGTAGCAGCTCAATCAGGTTTAAGAACACTGACTATCCAGTAGCAGCTCACTTTGTTGAAGCTATCCATCCCATCTCCTCCCTCAAATACACAGATATTGAGCATGTTTCTCTACCAAGGAGAGGAGGTAATATCGAGATCCTACTACTACAAAGGGAGGCTTACTGGATATCCAATCTAAAAACATTGACCCCTAGTGGTCTGAATATTGACTTTGATCTTTGGCCCGTATGAACACATTTTTCCTTTATGAACAAGTCATATAAATGAAAATGTATTTTAACAGCTTGTTAGCGTCACTAATATGTTCCCTCATGTCGTTGATGTATGTCATTATATATTAAGGTTTGAAACACAAGATTATATGTAACACAGAAATAAAATACAAATTATGTGACAATTGGAATGAACAATTAATGTATGTTGATGCTATATATTGATGTACAATATTCCCGATTATGTTTTCTATATGAAAATAGCGTAATATATTTCATTATGCATATACAATTTTTTTTACAGTTTCAATAATTATTTTTAATTCAACTTAAATCATTGTGACACAGCCCATCACTACTTGTCATTGGGTTACACTATTGCCACTGTTTGTCTACATAACCTGGTCAAGCTATTCATGACATTTACCGCTGAGGAAGGCACAAGTGATGTCAAAACGTTGGTAAATACCCATTTAAATTCGCTGGGAGGTTTATATATGGGAGTGTGCGACTTTATTTTTGTTAGTTTTAGAGCCAGAGAAGGACATTAGATAGAGGGTTTCTAGGGGAGCCCCTGCCAATTGCCAATATTGACTCTCTATACAGTTTTTTCTGATAACACAGAAGAGGTGTGGGGGATTAGGCAGGTGGTAGGGGATAAGCGCAGTGGTAGGGGATAAGGCAGGTGGTAGGGGTATGAGGGCAGGTAGATAGGATAGGGCAGGTGGTAGGGGATAGGGAGGAGGTAAGGGGATTAAGCGCAGGTGGTAGGGGATAGGAGTGCAGTGAGTAGGGGATAATGGGGCAGGTGGTGAGGGGAACGGCAGTTGGCTAGGGGATATAAGGCAGGTGGTAGGGCGATAGAGGCAAGTGGTAGGGGATAATAAGCGAGGTGGTAGGGGATAGGGCTTGTGGTAGGGATAAAGCAGGTGGTAGGGAACAGTGTGGTAGGGGATTAAGCCAGGCTGGTAGGCGGATAGGCAGGTTGGTAGGGGATAAAGGGGAGCAGTGGTTGTAGGTGAGGGGATAAAGCAGGTGGTAGGGGATAGGGCAGGTGGTAGGGGATAAGGCAGGTGGTAGGGGAGAGGGCAGGTGGTAGGGGATTAGGCGGTAGGGGATAAGGCAGATGGTAGGGGATTAGGCAGGTGGTATCGGGTTGGTTTTTGGACCAGGTCTCTCTGTCATGATTGAATATGACTGAGCTACTATGGAAGAAGGATGCTGAGCAGCCCAGCTTCCTTTAGACAGATCACTCTCTAGTATTTCCTTTGTAACTACTGACACCAAGTGGCTGACAGGATGAGTACCGTTGTGTTTACCTCAGCTTTCCACAGTCTGGGTTACATTACCTTCAGTAGTGCCTTGCAGATAAATATATGAAATCAAACAGATGTCATTTGAACCCTCTATGGCATTACTTTTTATTTTTTTKGGGAAAAAATATTTCACCCAATTTTTGGGGTACTTGGGGGTCCCTGATAAAATATCTATCATAAAATGTGTCACCCCCCCAACCAGATATTGGTTTGTTGCCTCAGGGCAACAATGTGCTACGAGGGTACTGAAACACCAAGGTTTTGTATAGTACATATGATACGTGGAATAAGGAAAACAAGCAATATATGCATTAGAACAAGTTTTATTTTGACAAACACCAACCACAAATAGTTCCAACCAATCACAATTAGAAGCTTTCAAGTCAAAATATMAAAAAATCTAATTAACAAATTACAACTAACACCTCATGTATAAATGTTTCTCACATTTCATATAAACCAACATTCAAATGACTGTGTGTGTGTGGAGGGGTTAGCCTATATGTGCGAGTGTGTGTGTTTCAGTGTGTCTGAACGCGTGTTTGTGTGGGTTAATGTTTGAATCAGTGTTTCTCTTTTTGACAAAGCACACCGATTTCCAATTCTGTGTGGAACCTCAGGAAGCAATTTCTGGTGGATGTCAAACAGAGATGGACATCACATTTCTGGCACGTGGCTTTTGGTGTACCTGTGCACCCTGGTACCTTGCATCTCCCTTCTTTTCATCCATAATCATCCATCATGGCTAATCATGGCTGTGGCATCCAGGCACACATCAGGGACTGGAATTGGAGCGGTTCCTCTCCTCATACTCACCAGCAATTGTGGAACTGGGACCACCTTTTTTGCGCTCCTGACTATTTCCACTTTTGCAAAGTCCTTCAGTGATGTTTGACTTGAAGGTATACCGCTTCATTTGTTCCTTCTTTCTCATGCCAGTGCCTTCACAATCTCTTCGGTAGAGCATCTAGGTGGTCACGATGATCATATCCAGGAAGTGGAACACCAGCCGGTGGTACCTCTTCTTTGATCTGATTTTGTTCCGGTACAGTGCAATCAGTTAGTCAAGTAGATCCACCCCACCCATATTCTTGTTGTATTCTTTCACCACAGCAGGGCAGGGGACTTTGGTGATCATCTTTCGCTTGCGATCCCACCTGTCAACCTCAGGGATTTTTGATGGCTTCCCTTGTATTCAGTATCATGGTGACAGCTACTTGGGACACTCRGCAGACTTTGTTCCAAAACATGTGGGTGCCTGGTAAACCAAACAATGACCTGTACTCCACACTACCCAGGAACTGCTCCAATTCCTTTGTAGAGAGGTTAAAGGGCTTGTTTGCATTACATTGTATCACATATAGATTTGAATGCCCTACAATAACTTCCAGAATGTCTYCAGAGAAAAACTGCTTGAAGTACTGGAGGGGGGACATGATATCATCAGATCTTGAAAGCAGGCCCTGCCATTCTGGGTAAGCATTGAAGTATGAATTGTGGGGTGTTCTCCACCAGGGTAGGCGTGGAACATCAACCTCTGCTACATCTTCATCCTCAGACTCAGTTTCATTGTCAACAGAAAGGCATTCTCCTTTAAAAAAGAAAGCAGGAAGCATACATTTGAATGTGTCATATACCCTTGTTCATCCACTGACACGCATGCAAACAAACAAACAAACACACACACACACACACAAACACACTACTTTGCTGACTGACCCCTGACTGACCCCTGACCTCCTAACTGTCTCTCAAACCTGATTCGGGGATCCACTCTTCCTGACTCTCCTCAAGCTCACTGTCAGAGAGAATGACCCTAACTGCTCGATGATGTTCCTTCCGCCCATAAAATGTTGTGTCCATTTCCTGTAAGTATCAGTAGATAGTAAAGTAGAAACATTGACTATGGTCATAATTATGCATCCGAGCACATCTCCACACTTTAGCATGATATTGCCCGAACAAAAGTAGTCTAACTACACAATGTTGCCCTGAGGCAACGAACCAAAAAACTGTTTTAGTATATGAATAAAAACAAAATAAGTCTTTAAACAAATCAAACATACTTCCTAACATACTCATGCACATATTTTTTATATAAAGTTATTTCACTTTAAACATGTTAAAAAGTGATTTTATCTTACCAATAGATGGCACTGTGTCCCATGCAGCTTTGCTTCCTGAAAGGACTGCTCCACCCCCAGACAAAAGGCCACACTCACTTCAGCCCCTCATTTCATTGGACACAGACATGTCAGGTGATATTATATATATTATTTTTATCCCAACAAATTCAAGGGGTGGTGTGAGGTCCAAAAAGGTAGTTTGTTGCCTGAGGGCAACACCATGCCATAGCAGGCTAACATGTAATAGAGACGCTTATCCACTCCACATATACATGTACAAAGTGTATACCTATTGCCTATAAACAGAAAGGTTTAATCAGAGGTCTTATATACTACTAGCCATGATGGAATGTATCACCTCACACAGTATCATGCATATTTTACTAAATATGAAGGCCCGCTATATACAGTTGTAGTCTTCTGCCACAGCAACCGGGGGAGTGCCAGTTTCCTAAACAGGTTTATGAGCTAGGGCCATAACTACAGCGCATTCAGAAAGTATTCACAACCCTTGACTCTTTCACATTTTGTTACGTTACAGCATTATTCTAAAACGTTTCCTCAATCTACACACAATACCCCATAATGACAAAGCGAAAAAGGTTTAGATTTCTTTGCTAATTTGTTACAAATTAAAACAGAAATACCTTATTTAGATAAAAATTCAGAACGTGAGACTCAAAATTGAGCTCAGGTGCATCCTATTTCCATTCATCATCCTTGACATGTTTCTACAACTTGATTRGAGTCCACCTGTGGTAAATTCAATTGGTTGGACATGATTTGGAAAGGGGCGGCAGGTAGCCTAGTGGTATGAGCTTTGGACTAGTAACTGAAAGGTTGCAAGATCAAACCCCCGAGCTGACAAGGTAAACATCTGTCCTTCTGCCCCTGAACAAGGCAGTTAACCCACTGTTCCTAGCCATGAGGTCGAAGAAATTGTCTGTAGAGCGCCAAGACAGGATTGTGTCGAGGCACAGATCTGGGGAAGGGTACCAAAAAGAATGGCAAGACAAGACAGCCTGCTTTGAGTTTGCCAAAAGGCACCTAAAGGACTCGACCATCAGAAACAAGATGCTCTGGGCTGATGAAACCAAGAGTGAACTCTTTGGCCTGAATGCCAAGCGTCACATCTGAAGGAAACCTGGCACCCTAAGGTGAAACATGGTGGTGGCAGCATTGTGCTGTGGGGATGTTTTTCAGCGTCAGGGACTGGGAGACTAGTCAGGATCAAGGGAAAGATGAATGGATTGAAGTACAGAGAGATCCTTGATGAAAACCTGCTCCAGAATGCTCAAGACCTCAGACTGGAAACAATCCTAAGCACACAGCCAAGACAACGCAGGAGTGGCTTCGGGACATGTCTCTGAGTCTGTCCTTGGGTGGCCCAGCCAAAGCTCGAACTATAACGCCAAAAATCTCTGGAGAGACCTGAAAGTAGCTGTGCAGCAACAGAGCTTGAGAGGATCTGCAGAGAAGAATGGGAGAACGTCCCCAAAAACAGGTGTGCCAAGCTTGTAGCATCATACCCAAGGAGAGTCAAGGCTGTAATTGCTGCCAAAGGTGCTTCAACAAAGTACCGTGGGTCTGAATACTTATGTAAATGTAATATTTAAGCGTTTTATTTTTAAATGTGCAATGGGGCCCCCATTGACTTTGTTAGTCACTCATATCATATTAACATTGCATAAGTCATTGCAAAATGTTGCAGGAAATTAACTTTAAATCTGCAAAATGTTATGCCAATGCCAAAATGTGTAGAATTGCAGCAACTCAGCTGCAAAACTACCCCCAAAAAATTGTAACGCAAACTATCCACATTTTATATTTTTTAGTCCCACTGCTGAGTTAGTGTTAGTGGCTAATTGTATACAGTAGCTAATAGGCTATGTTTTTAGATCAACTGAGGTGAAAGAACCTACAGCAACCAATATGATAATGGCTGGGGTCATTTTGCTGTGGTCTAAATTGTATTTGAGTTAAGTGATATAGAAATGCTGTAAATGAGCTTAACTTTTAACTCTTAACTTAAGATTTCTTAGATGAGGTCCAATTCAATAGTTGGACAGTCCTTTTTGACCGAATTTCATTTGAATAGATCGCAACGCTGGGTGTCAGCAATAGGCCTACGGTGGAAAGACCTTGCATACCACAGAGCTAGCTGCAGAAGCTATTAGCATATTGTTTTCTCTGCTTTCAAAAGGGGGCCAGGTGTTGAATCGACCAGATAGGCCAATGGGCAGAAAGGGGGTCCGCCTATCCCAGTTCCTTCAGAGGGAGCAGGGAGTGGGGGTTGTTTTATTAGGCTGAGATCTCCTGACACTCCTCTGACCTCTCTGAAGTTCACCCCATGACCTCTAATCTTTTAAACAAAACTGAGACCAACTGAATTTAACAGTAACTGTTTAACATTGAATAATAATCGTTAACATGAACAGCCATTAAAAGAGGGATAGCCCCATAACAATAAAACTGTAGGCTATGGGAAGTGTAAAATACGGCAGTATAAAAATGTGATCATCAATGATTTAAATTATCATACTTTTACAATAGGCTATTGGCTAGGGTCACAAATAGATATGACAAAATCAGTTCAACCAAGGACCAAACTCATTGTAGAGTGGTTTCCGGGACACGGTCCCTGCTAGTCATCCTGTGACCTGACTGACTATGTGTATTACCTTACCGTAAGCCTGTTCGCAGGGCAGAGACTGAGGCGAAAGACCCCTAAAATAGCAGTGGAAACGGTCCCATCTCCACCGCTGCCCCACACTGACATAGATTACACTCTATTTATACGCCGGGCGGCAAAAGATCAAGTTTCTGTTAGGCTTTTTTTTCTCTCACATCTTCTGTAACTACACAGAGAAAGGGAGGGAGCATGTTCTGTTTGTCACTTGAGGACAAAATATAATGGAATAAAATACATTTGATACTGGAATAAAATATCCTTTAGAAACATAATAGAAATGTAAAAGGGCAATCTAACACAAATCACAGGCATTAGTTACTACCCATAGTGAAGGTAGACTGTGGTGACAACCCAAATATGACACGCAGTGGAAAAGGGGCAGCTATCCTAGCGGTTAAGAGGGTTGGGCCAGTAACCGAAAGGTCAAATCCCTGAGCAGACTAGGCAAAAAAATATGCCGATGTGCCCTTGAGTAAGGCACTTAACCCTAATTGCTCCTGTAAGTCACTCTGGATAAGAGTGTCTGCTAAATTACTAAAATGTAAAGAGTGAGGGAGGGGAATAAATATGATTTTGACTAGATGGGATATCTTGACACATTTTGTCATCAATTTGACAAAAGCTGTATCCCTTCTAGCCTTTAACAATAAATAGAGCCAGGTGGCTTTCCTGAAAATATGACATGACCAATAAGAAATGCCTTGGACCCCAAACGACAGACAACAAATAGGGCCCAGAGTTTTTCAGGGCCAGGTCACGAAAAACTCCATGTCCCTAGAAATAACCACACCAGCAGGGAAGGCCTAGGGCTCAAACTTGAACCCTTATCAGTTAAGTGTAGTCATCGGTCTTTAATAGGTAAGCTGCATAGGAACCCGTAGAGCAGGGAGGTATAGTGTGTTCTTCCATCAGGCCTATTTCAATCCATCTAAATATAAGGGCCTCCGTAATACGAGTGTTAGTCTGTCTCGCTGTCTGTTACTCCTTCATAACCCCTCTGACCAGCCCTCTTTGACCAGTGGGGTGGCCACTGGCCTGGCCAGCCCTGTACATGCGGCATAGGAAAAGGAACACAGTGAGAGGGTTAAGGTGAGAGGAGATACAGTCTACTGCTAATGAAAACAATGGCTTGGAATTGTTGTAATAGTGTGATTTAAGCAGTTATCAGAAGTGATTGGAATGAATGTAACTGAATTGAGACTGGAGAACGGAACTGTATTGCATTTAACAGACTTTGCGCTTATCAGGAGTCAATTGCTCTACAACAATAGCCTAACACCTAAATGCACCATATATATATATATATATATATATATAGCAATACAGAGATTCAAAGCATCCTCTAGCCAATACAAACACCCACCTTCTGCAGGGATACTGAATTTTATTCAAGTACCTCAACACAGTTTTGTTCTGAAGTTACCATCAGTTAAATGAATAAATCAGTTGTTGAGAGAAAGGCTCAGAGTCCATAGCCCAGATGTTGTAAAGTTACCCTTTAGGGTTTTGTTTTTTCAAAGTGCATTCAATCAGGTGGGTTTTTACATAGGGACAAACAGAAACAAATGAAAGCATGTATGATAAAAACAAGCGAACGCAAAACTGAGACTGTCCAAAAAGAAGAAAGAATAAGACTAAAATATGCAGTGTGTGATCCATTCCCCATCCTCATCACCTGCATCTGTGGTTAATAGTAGCAACTCTGGGTTTGATATCAACAATGAGTGACTGCATAGATTCCATGGGCTGAAGATAGCTAGGCTTGAATAGATTACCTGATACTGGGATCAACAGTCCATAAACATTCACTCAGGAGGAGATGGAGAGAAATCTCTCCTTTCTCACAGTATCCAAGCTGTCCAGAGGGAGACTTCCAGAGATTGACCAAGCTGTAAAACACGTTGCACAGTCTAGACAGAGCTAAAGAAGAGATGTAGGCTAGAACACACTGTATTCTTATGAGAGTTCCCATGCTAGTCTGCACTCCACAGTTGTTAGGTGCTCCATTCGTAGTAAGCTAGTTCAGTAAGATAAGGCTAACCTGTAAGATCACACATTTAGAGAACCGATATAAGGTTAGAGTTTTGGCATAAAATGGTTTTCAAACACTCCTTAAAATGTCAAAGTAAAAGGCAGGGGATTAAATAATGCTCAATTGATGATATCAATACATCGATGCCAAGCAGCCAAGCACACCGTGTGTACTTTGTTTGTTCAAAGGATGCTTCTTGATAAACTTACAAGACAGATTTAACAAACAAGCTATCCTATTCACTCGTTAAGGCTCATGTCATGCAATATTTGATCATGTCCTATCAAGTAATACAGCTTCCATTCCCACCTAAAAACAAGCCAGCACCCAATACATACAGGCACCGCAATACTGTTCTTTCTGTGAGCAGTCTTCCATCTTATTGAGAAAAACAGAAGAAAAATGTCAAACAGAAAGCATAAACGCCTAAAATCAAGTCAAGGTTTTTTTCCCCCACCTGCAAACGAATAGCAACCTAGCACTTAGAACGTGTCCATGTGTTAATCATAGGTCATCTAAAGAGAGCATGTAGCCACAATTAAGATGCTCCCAGTTTGTTGTCAGTATAATGTTTAGTGGCCGGGAGGATTATTGCTGTGATTTGGTCTGAATCTGAGACAGAGCTCACAGTCTGGAGTTAGGAGAGGCACAGAGAGAAGAATAACCATAGGGAAGGGAGGTGGGCTTGGGTAAGGTGAGGGGAGTAAGGGGGACATGGGTGAAGTGGGGTGAAGATGATGGGGGTCAATGTTGAATGGTTTAAAAGGCGTCTGGGGCAATGATGGGGACAGGGTGGGGATATTTAGCAAAGAGGGTGGTTTCAGTGCAGCTCAATAAACACCTCCATCTCCTCAGAGATGAGGCCCTTGTAGGGCAGTCTGTGCTTCTCAATGGCGCGTGCCGCCAGGCACTGCAGAGTGACGTAGTTGAGGGGGAAGAGGGCTGGGTGCCCGTTGCTCTGTTCGTCCAGCAGGTTGTATGCGGTCTTCCTCTGGGAGTTGGTGGCGTCGAAGTGTGCCCCCGCCCTCACCAGCAACGCCATGATCTCCGGGAAACCGTTGCTGGCGGCGATGTGCAGGGGCGTGTTGTTGTCACAGTCCCGCGAGTCCACGTCCGCCCCGCACTCCAGCAGCAGCGAGGCCACGGTCTGGGAGGGGAACTGACCTACAGGGTAGCGGCCCACCGACGTGGTGTCCTTGTCCACGGCCATATGTAGGGGGGTGAAGCCTCTCCTCGCCCGCGGGTTCAGCTTCAGGAGGCGGTACACTGTCTGCTTCTTCTGGTGCTCTTGCTCTGCGGTGCACTCCAGCTTCTCCAGCAGGAACACCAGGTGGAGGATGATGGACAGGGCCTTGGTGAACTGGGGGGCTTCGGGAGGGCTGTCCCTCTGGGCCACCGCCCTCTCCACCTCCTTCACACTCTTCCCCAACACCCCCATCAGGTCGTGGAAGGTGACTCGCGTGGCCAGGGTGCCCTTGGCCCGGTCCTGCAGCACGAAGGAGAAGAGCTCGGCGAAGGACAGGAAGCTGCTGGCCGTCATGGGGCTGAGGGGGTCCAGGTTACTCTGCTGCATGTCCAGGGCATACTTCCACAGGCTGATGCAGCGCTCAAAGTTTCCTGAGTCGGCGTAGACGGCCCCTCTGTAGCGGATGTAGTAGGAGGTGTCGGGGTGCGAGGGCCCCAGGATTCTCTCTCGGACCAGCAGGGCCTGCATCCGCATCTCGTCGGGGTCTGTGATCAGAGCCTCCAGCTCCTCGGCTGTGCTCACCTCACGGGCACAGTCATAGGCAGGGACAGGGGGACCCGGAGGGGGCTTGGCCAGGAGTCCCACCTTGTCAGCTGGTTGTCTCAGCTCCATGGCTCTCCTCCAGTATCTCATGGCCCCCAGGAGGTCTCTCTTCTTATCCACAAAGGTGGCCCCCAGGAGTTCGAGAGCATCAACGCGTTCTTCTCGCGAGGAGTGGGGCTGGTGGGCGAGGTACTCCACAATGTTTGTGTGCCCCGTGACGCTGGCGGCCAGGAGAGGGGTCATGCCATATCCGTCCCTCTCTATGCGGGCATTGCATTTCAGCAGCATCTTCATGATGTCCAGGCTACCGGACTCGGCACAGTCATGGAGTGCAGTGTTGCCTTTCACACTCTTGCGGTTGACATCGGCCCCCCGCTCCAAGAGGAACTTGGCTATCTCTTTGTGGCCCTTGTAGCAGGAGATCATCAGGCAGGTGTGGCCGTGGCGGTTRGCTACCTCCATATCGGCTCGGTGTTCCACCAGGTAGCGGACAATCTCCAGGTGACCATCGAAGCAGGCAGCACGGAGGGGCGTTGAGTTGGTCAGCGTAGTGTTGTTGACAGAGGCACCGTGTTTAAGGAGTGTGCGGACGACAGGGAGGTGACCCGCCGCCGAAGCCGCCCATAGCGGGGGAGCCCCTTCAATCGTCTCGCCATCAAAGTTCACCGAGCCTCCTAGTTCCACGTTAGCTTTACAATGTTCAAGCAAATAGTCGGCAACCTCTAAGTGTCCGTATCGAGAGGCAATGAGGAGAGGGGTGCCTCCCTGCGTTTTCTCCTCGGCGAGAGCCTCCAACTCCTCGGGACTTTTGTTACTCAGCAACTTCTGGATAAGTTTCAGCTTACCATCTCTGGCCGCGTTGAAAACCGCCGTCGTGATTTCCATTTTAACGTCTTTCGGCTTTCTCACTGGCCATCAACCCCCTAGCTACGTTTGTAGAAAATTAGGAAAGGGACTGTCTTTTCAAAATAATAAAAGAAACCTTGTCCGTAGCTCGGTTTCTCCCTGGCATTTCTCTGCCATTTTAAGGCTGCTGTCAAGATGGCGTTTGTGTTCTTTGACAGATCTATGTTTACAATTTACGCTTAGCATCTTGGTTTATGTAGTCTTTGAGAAATGATTTCACGAAGGATGAAACGGCACTTTCCTACTGATTGGAAATATCATTCCCATGAGCCATTTCGCACAAGTGAACTCAGCGCTAGATGGTTTAAAACGGGAAGTGCAGTTTTTAGGCGAACGTGTTTCTCGTTCACTAGAATGAATAAGTAGCTTCTTTGTAAACGTATTTAAACTACAATCCCCAAGAACCCCGAAACACAAAGAGCAGGCTCACCCTAAAACTCGAAACGAGGGGCATCACTTTTTATTTTACAAAATAAATATTAATGGTTCTGTATTTCTGTCGTCTACCTTTTAGACGAAACATATCTCTCACATCTACACTGATACAAAAATACTTTTAATTCGAGAATATAGTCTGTCTTGTGCTGTCTGTCAGCTATGCCCGGTGAGAGTAGCTAATTAGGTGCTGTCCAAGGTGCTGAATTGATATTTGAAGTAGGCCTATGTGGGTGAAGACCCCTTCACAAATACTAGGCCCCTACAGATCATTCCCAAATCCCAAATAATATATATTTTTCAATAGGCATGACATGCAAATACTGTTTTTAAAATACCATCAATCTATGCAGCATTGTGGCATAGCTTGTGTCTTCATTGAATGATGTGTGAGTACTAGATCAATAGGCGGCACTATAGTCTATTGAAATCAAATAACGGTGGATATATGGCATATATACACTGAATTTACAAACATTAGGTGCGCTAGAACAGCCTCAATTCGTCAGGGAATGGACTTTACCAAGGTGTCGAAAGCGTTCCACAGGAATGCTGGCCTATGCTGACTCCAATGCTTTCCACAGTTGTGTCAAGTTGGCTTGAAACACATGAAAACTGTTCAGCGTGAAAAACCCAGCAGCGTTGCAGTTCTTGACACACTCAAACCGGTGTGTTTGGCACCTACTACCATACCCCGTTCAAAGGCACTTCAATCTTTTGTCTTGCCCATTCACCCTCTGAATAGTACACATACATTATCTGTGTCTCAAGGCTTAAACGTCTTTATTTACGCTGTCTCCTCCCCTTCATCTACACTGATTGAAGTGGATTTAAGAAGTTACATCAATAAGGGATCATAGCTTTCACCTGGATTCACCTGGTCAGTCTATGTCATGGAAAGAGCAGGTGTTCCTAATGTTTATCAAGCTCAGTGTATGTTGTTGGCTGTTACCATAGGCTACTTACACTGGTAGATAGCAAACAGCAGAGGGCAGCAAAAACACATATTTATTCACTGCTGGGGTTAAGAATCACTGGAGACAGGATTTTGAGATGTTACGGTACTATTAGAATATTTTATTGTAAAATTGAAAAAGTACAGAGAGAAAAAGCCCCAGTAAGCATTCTGTATCATTCATATCTGAAGAAAAAAAACAGGAAATAAAAATAATAAATACAAGGAAAAGTAATAAATATGACCTAATAAATAAGCAAATAAATTAAAGCGTATGAACATTATAATTGTCAAAGCAGCAAGTATAAGAGAGACATGAGCAGTATAAGAGAGCTGTGGTTTCAAAGACATCATCATGTCCCCTTCTTCTCTCCTCGGCATTACCCACAACTCTCCTAATCCCCATCTCTCAATCATCTATACATTTTGTATATTGTGCTAAGAAACTGCTGAAGTAAGACACAATCTTCAAATGCCAACCCCAGCCACCACCACTATCTCCACTATCACCCCTACCCCTCTCTATCAATCCCCCAACCATCGCCCCATTACCTGAAAAGATGTGTGCTGACTATTATGGAATTAAACAGATTTCCTCATTTACATCAAGCTATATTCTCCTTTCCCATGGCATTCAAAACACAGTACAGTATCATACAGTCTCATTCATGAAAATGGCATGACCCCCCCCCACTCCCTCCCATTATCCAAGTCACCTTATCGTCCAAATCCCCAAGCCTCCAGTTGAGCAGTAAGGATGGATGTAGGTGGATTTTGGCAGTAAACACACAAAAACTCATAATAAATCTTCAAATGAAAATAGAAGTCTTGTTTTTTTATATACACATCACCTTGTAGAGGTAGTGCAGTAGGAATGCTAAGTATACATGTAGTCATTTGATTGAAAGTAACATGGCTTCATTCAGGTAGTTAATAAACGCATATAGAAAAAGCACAGTAAACTATCTTTATATACCCCAACCCCCGAAAAGCATATAACCCCAGAACCTGAATAAAACATAGAAATATACACATAGATTTCCAACCAACAATAGCATTAATTTAGCCTCCAGGATACTGCTTTATATTTATAGGATGAGCAAAGGTCAAATGACCTGTCAAGTTACTGTAGTGCACTGATTGTCTCTTAGTGCAACTAGGACTACTGCTATTACCTCAGGATCTGGATCAAACATCAAGACGGACTTTCTTCCAGCAGTCGCAGGCCAAGCTCTGCTTACCATAGAAATATAATTCCTAGAAGGGTTTTTGACCCTCAGACCAAAGCAATTTGACTGCTCCCCCTCACTAATAATTACATTACTACGCTGCTAACAGTGTTGAGAGGCTGCTGGTCAGTAAACCTTTCACAGAGGCATGCATCATTAAAGCTGACAGGGTTGTCTTAACAGTCAATATAGGAATTTAACTTCTGTCCTATAGAGAAATTATATTGTCCAGTTCAACTGACAAGCGATTGAAGTGGAGTTGACCCTTGGCTCTAAACAAAACGTCCCGTTTCTTCCTTTGAATACATCTCTGTGAGGAAACCACATGCAGATACAAGAGAATAGAAGGCTGGCAGCTAATAAGAAGTAAGCTATATCTTGACAATGATTAAAACCCATGAAAATAAATCAATGTATAATACACATCTTGAATATAAATATTCATTGGTATACCCACATGTCCAGTTGGTTTATGATTCTGTGCACAGTGAATAAACTAATATCGATAGAACTAAAATAGCTACTTCATATTTATCTCTCAGCTGCCAACTGGCCTGGAATGTTACAAGATAATTACATTTACATATTAGAATTCATAGATAGATTAAACATTATTTGGCAACTTCACTTATGATATGATTGATAATATCTTCTGCTATTACAAGATGACAAACAAATTAATTCTATGTTGGTCCTTATGTCCAGCCTCACAGCATGGTTGACAGACAGTGCTCACCATATAGGATAGAAGTGGAGGGGACATTCCAACTCACAGCAATAGTCAGTGATATTTGGAGCAGTAGCCATGTTCAGTGTACCATTAGGAATGTTCCGTGAAACGTGCTATTCTGTGTATCTCAGGGGATATTGGGTCAGGAATTGTCTGTAAGTAAAATAGGCAGTAACATTCACTAGGAGTTAGTGAAAATATGGTTCACTCTTGAAGATGTGATGATGACCACAAATGAAAGAAAAAGAGAGAAAACCCCCCTCCCTCACCCACTGCATTCTAGAGTGTCTCTTGGAATTGTCACCACTGCATTCTAGAGTGTGTCTTGGAATTGTCAACACTGCATTCTAGAGTGTCTCTTGGGAATGTCACCACTGCATTCTAAAGTGTCTCTTGGGAATCGTCACCACTGCATTCTAGAGTGTCTCTTGGAATTGTCACCACTGCATTCTAGAGTGTCTCTTGGAATCGTCACCACTGCATTCTAGAGTGTCTCTTGGATTCGTCACCACTGCATTCTAGAGTGTCTCTTGGAATCGTCACCACTGCATTCTAGAGTGTCTCTTGGAATCGTCACCGGTGCATTCTAGAGTGTTTTTTTATGTTCCTCTGTCGGTTTCTAGTGTTCCCTGAGGGAGGTACTGTGACAATGTTCTCAACCTGTCCTACACAGCACAATGAATGACTAGTGCTCACAATTGGACCTTGTATAGCCCTTTAAAAGACAATTTTATGTTTTCTCCCAATAAAGTAGTGTCTGCGCTCTCTGTCTCTCCAAACTAAATAAAACATTCACCCAAATGCAAGCGAGAGGGGACTGCAGACACCTGCTAAAATGTAATGGTTGTCGGACGGTGTCAGACTCAATTGGATCGAACGGCTTTCTACTCTAACTCTGCATCTCTCTGTGCTGCTGTTGATGACACCTCCCCTGACAGTTTACTGTCCGGATTTAACCAGACCTGCTTTTCCCGAGTTTGTGTAGTCCAGGGATGTCAAACATATGGCCTGCGGGCGGATCCGGCCCATGAGGGGGTCCAATCTGGCGTGTGAGTGGTTTGAGTCAAAAATAATATATATATTTTTTTTTGTGTAGGAAAACAAACTCAATATACTTTGTCCAGCTAGCTAATAATCACCCAAATGAATGCTAGATAGTCAGCGAGCAACGCAAATTAAAAAAACGATGGATAGAGGACAATTTATTGCAAATTTAGACGGCGAGGAAATACAAGCAATTTTCACTGCGGCCCTCCGGATCTCGTTGAAGACTGAATGTGGCCCCATCGCAAAATGAGTTTGACACCCCTGTTATACAATGATAAAATAGCTTGTGCAATAAACAACTTCTAACTTGTGCCATACTAGTGTTTTCTGTGCTACTGTAAGGGGGAGGAGTTTTTCATGAGAATGTGACCTAACCAGGAAGAACCCGATGCATGACGTCTACTGGCTAAACAAAGTGAACACACAGATCTTGGATCAGCTGTCCCTCCCCAAATCCTAACTTAAACCATTAAGCACCTAAACCAGAAAACTGACCTAAGATCAGTTACTATGAACAGTTTCTATGGATTACATATACTTTATGTATTAGATAAACTCCAATAACATTACACGATACATGTACAGTATAGTATTAGTCATTCTACTCCATGTGGCACAACTGACACCGTTTTTTAAATCACTGACCCGAGACCTGCAGTTAGCTTCTGAAGCGAAATGTGATCCAATGGCCTTTGCTCTATAGGCAGAATAGTGCATGCAATGATGTCAGAGGGGAAAAACACCTTACTTCATTGTTTGAAGTAACGTGTTTGTTGTTGTAATATTGCAAACGGACGAGGGCAATTTCACCACAACGGATTCCAGCTTTAAGGTTAAAATTCAGGTAAAGTGAGCTGATCCTAGATCTGTACCTAKGGGCATCTTTGAATAGAACAGTGGTTGCTGCGCAGAGGGAGACAGAACTCAAATAGTTCAAGGGTCAAACTGAGTGCCCAAAGATGAAGTGTATCAGTAAACAGATGATAAGAGGTGGTTTTCAACAAAACAACTGCTCCATTATGTATTCCAGCCCACAGAAAGAGCTTGCGGCAACATTCTCCCTCACTAACCTCTCCAACTGACTGCTACATGATCCAATTTCACATTTACATACTGCTTAGTAGTCAGCTGTACACTGATGGTGAATTATCCAATGCTGACCTAAAGAACCTTTCTGTCACTGTTATGTATTAAACTACAGTAGAATACTGCATTTCAATTATTTTTGAATGTTAGTTTGCACTAAACTAAGCAGTATACTGTTATTGTATTATGATTGTTAGTATTTTGTACATGACTATTAAAGAGAAAGAGAAAAACATTTGGTCCTCCGATCCCAAGGGGGTGCAGTTCGCTTGGTTGCTATGGAAACTTGAGAAAGTTGCAAGCTTGGGACTCACAGAGAAAGGATAAAGAGGAGAGAGAGAAAGAGAGAAAGAAAGAAAWTGAAATAATCTCTTCCCAGATATACTGGGCATCCTCAGATCAAGTTTGAACCCTTATTCGTTCATTACATGGTAGGAAAAACCTGAAGTCTCTTGTTCACTATGCTCTTTGAGTCTATCAGAAATCCATATCCTTTTTAGCATTGCTTGTTAGTCTGCTTGTGGTGTTCTTCTTCACTACCAAGTCTCCAAAGATGCTGAATTGTTCAAAGTTGTTTCTGTTTGTATCAACAACAAAAAAATAATGTTTTTTTGAAAGTCTTGTTCTATCCCGTTGCTCTCTGTCTGTAATAGCAAACTTTCACTGCTGCAGAGCTGCGAGTCCTGTCCTCTCCCAGCCAGATATGTTTGAAGATGAAAGCATATCTCTTCCCAACTCCCATATGAAGTCTATTTTCCATTGTTTTAAAAACAGAATAACTTTTGAGTTTGTTCCTTCATGAAATGTCTTATTCCATCAAAGACGTCCTCCATTCTTCTGTTTAAACCTATGGGGGGTGAGAGAGGGGTGGGAAGGGGGAGAGAGTGAGAGGAAGAGAAAGGAAGAGGGGGGAAGCGGAAGGAAGGGAGAGAGTGAGAGAAATACCGATAATGAGAGAGAGAGAGAGAGGGGGATTGGGAGAGAGGGAAAGAGAAGCGCTAGAATCTGACTCGGGACACTAGTGTGAAGTGTAACTTTGTTATACAGTTTTTGATCAACATAGACAGCTAAAATCAGGGTGAAACAGCATTGATAAAAACACTAATAACTTCATTATATTATCTATAATAGTAGACACAGGTTTTACCTATGCTGGGGGGTGTCAGTAGGGACGGTTGGCGTCTTTGGGACGTTTCAGCTGCACCTTTAGTCTCTTCATGCCGATCTGGAAACCATTCATGGCCTGGATGGCAGCCTGGGCACTGCCCGGGTTATCAAAGCTCACAAAGCCTGCATACATACAGACACAGAAAGAATCTCTGAATGGTTGGTGGTAGCGTCAATCACCTAGGCGCTGGTTGTGTTTGGTTAGAAACATTTGTCACTCACCAAAACATTTGCTCTGATTGGTGGCTCTGTCCATGAATACCTTGGAGGAGATGACATTTCCGAAAGGCAGGAACATCTGCATCAGCTCGTTATCCCCAAACTCCTGGGGCAGGTGGTAGATGAACAGATTACAGCCCTCTGGTCCTGGAACACACACGTGCATGGACACACACACACACACACACACACACACACACACACACACACACACACACACACACACACACACACACTGTTAGAGGCACTGACCCTAGTATCATGATGGTACAGTATATTTTTAACACACAAAATCATGATGATCACCACTAAGGTTGCTGCACATTGTAATTATGGAACTGGCAATGATCCTGTATATATATATTTTTTTGTTGGTACTTCTCGTCTTCTTACTTCATATTAGTACCTTATATTAGTACTTTGTATTAGTACATTATATTAGTACCTTATATTAGTACTTTATATCAGTACATTATATTAGTACATTATATTAGTACTTTGTATTAGTACTTTATATCAGTACATTATATTAGTACTTTATATTAGTACTTTATATCAGTACATTATATTAGTACATTATATTAGTACTTTGTATTAGTACTTTGTATCAGTACATTATATTAGTACATTATATTAGTACTTTGTATTAGTACATTATATTAGTACTTTGTATTAGTACTTTAAATGATTTCCTCTCACATTGATAGAGAATACTGCATTGTCGGGAAAGAGCTTGTAAGTAAGCATTTCACTGTACTCTTTTATACCTGCTATATCTTGTGCATGTGACAAATAAACTTTGAAACTTGATACTCATGATGTTGTTGATAATGATGATGATGAATAATTAGTAAATATAGTTACTCACCCTCACCTTCCCTCTGTTGTTGGCCAATGACCTGAGGGTGCTGTGCCAGAGACTGACCTACAGGTGTCAGTGTAGCCGCTGGGTAGATGGCTACAGAGAGGAAAGGGAGGAAGGAGAAGAAAGAAAAGAGGGAGAGAGAGAGAGGAGGAGAGAAAGAGAGAGAGAAGAGAAAGAGAGAGAGAGGAGAGACAGCGAGAGAGGGAGAGAGAGAGGAGAGCAGGGAGACAGAGAGAGAGGGAGAGAGAGAGAGGAAAGAGAGAGAAAGAGATAGAGGAAAGACAGAGAGAGAAAGAGATAGAGAAAGAAAGGACAAAGAGGAGAGAGAGAGAAAGAGAGGAGAGAAAGAGCGGAGAGACAAAGAAAGTGCGAGACAGAGAGAGAGACAGAAAAGAGAGAGAGAGGACAAAGAGGAGAGAGAGAAAGGGAGAGAGAGAGGAGAGAGAGATAGATAGGCAGTAAGGGGGATGAAGTGAAAAAGAAAAGAGAGAGTGGGTATTGAGTTAGTCCTTTATGAGTCACATTCAACAGACTCTGGTGAAGACCTGGATGTATCAAGGTCAGGATTCGAGAACAGAGATGTGTAGTGGACTGCACCTGTGTATTGCTGCACCCCAGTAAAGGTTTGTTGCAGTGTGTCTGCAGCAGTGGGGCTCTGGGTGGAGTAGGGGGGCAGGCCGTTGGTGTAGAGGGTCTCCAGAGGGTGCACGTTAGCCTGGGGGGCGAGGCCCGTATACCCGTTCATCATGGGGGTCACCAGACTGGGCAGGGAGGAGGGCATGGTGGACGGAGGGGAGCTCAGACCTGCAAGGGGGGAATACAAACTCACTACACCGGAGACAGAAATGATCACTATACCGGAGAGAGATATGATCACTACACCAGAGACAGAAATGATCACTACACCAGAGGACAGAAATTATCATTACACCAGAACAGACAATGATCCCACTACACCGGAGACAGAAATGAATCACTACACCAGAGACAGAAATGATCACTTACACAGAGACAGAAATGATCACTACACCAGAGACCATAAAGGATCACTACCACCAGAGAGAGAAATTGAATCACTTACACCAGAGACAGAAATGATCACTACACCAGAGACAGAAATGATCACTACACCAGAGAACAGAAATTATCACTACACCCAGAGACAGAAAATGATCCTACACCAGAGACAGGAATTGATCACTACACAGAGACAGAAATGATCATACACCAGGACAGAAATTATCACTACACCAGAGAAACAGAATGATTCACTACACCAGAGACAGAAATGATCACTACACCAGAGACAGATATGATCACCTACACCAGAGACAGAAATGATCACTACACCAGAGACAGAAATGATCACTAACCAAGAGACAAAATGATCACTACACCGGAGAGAGATATGATTCACTACACCTGGGGGGGGGGGGGGGGGGGGGGGGGGGGGGGGGGGGGGGGGGGGGGGGGGGGGGGGGGGGGGGGGGGGGGGGGGGGGGGGGGGGGGGGGGGGGGGGTGGGGGGGGGGGGGGGGGGGGGGGGGGGGGGGGGGGAGGGGGGGGGGGGGGGGGGGGGGGGGGGGGGGGGGGGGGGGGGGGGGGGGGGGGGGGGGGGGGGGGGGGGGGGGGGGGGGGGGGGGGGGGGGGGGGGGGGGGGGGGGGGGGGGGGGGGGGGGGGGGGGGGGGGGGGGGGGGGGGGGGGGGGGGGGGGGGGGGGGGGGGGGGTAGACAGAAATGATCACTACACCAGAGGACAGATTGATCACTACACCAGGAGACAGAAATGATCACTACACCAGCAGACAGAAAATGATCACTACCACCAGAGACAGAAAATGATCACTACACCAGAGACAGAAATTTGATCACTACACCCAGAGACAGAAAATGATCACTACACCAGAGACAGAAATATCACTACACCAGAGACAGAAATTATCACTACACCAGAGACAGAAATGATCACTGACACCAGAGACAGAAATGATCACTACACCAGAGACAGATATGATCACTACACCAGAGACAGAAATGATCACTACACCAGAGACAGAAATGATCACTACACCGGAGAGAGATATGATCACTACACCTGAGACAGAAATGATCACTACACCAGAGACAGAAATGATCACTACACCGGAGACAGAAATGATCACTACACCTGAGACAGAAATGATCACTACACCTGAGACAGAAATGATCACTACACCTGAGACAGAAATGATCACTACACCAGACACAAATTGGAGTCAATGTGTATGAGAGAAAATGGGAGAGAGGAGGGAGAGAGAATAGAGAGATAGAGAGACAGAGAGACCGGGGGCGAGTGTGCGTGTGTTAGTCTCATGTACACTGAGTATACAACACATTAAGAACACCTGCTCTTTCCATGACATAGACTGACCAGGTATATCAAGGTGAAAGCTATTATCCCTTTTTGATGTCACTTGTTAAACTCACTTCAATCAGTGTAGATGAAGGGGAGAAGACAGGTTAAAGAAGGATTTTTAAGCCTTGAGAAAATTGAGACATGGATTGTGAAAGGGCAAGACAAAAGATTGAAGTGCCTTTGAACGGGGTATGGAAGTACAGTACCAGTCAAAAGTTTGGACACACCTACTCATTCAAGGGTTTTTCTGATTTTTACTATTTTCTACATTGTAGAATAATAGCGAAGACATGAAAACTATGAAATAACACATATAGAATCATGTAGTAACCAAAAAAGTGTTAAACAAATCTAAATATATTTTATGAGATTCTTCAAAGTAGCCACCCTTTGCCTTAATGACAGCTTTACACAGACTTGGCATTCTCTCAACCAGCTTCCCGAGGTAGTAACCTGGAATGCATTTCAATTAACCGGTGTGCCTTGTTAAAAGTTTATTTGTGGAATTTATTTCCTTCTTAATGTGTTTGAGCCAATCAGTTGTGTTGTGACAATGTAGGTGTGGTATACAGAAGACAGTCCTACTTGGTAAAAGACCAAGTCCATATTATGGCAAGAACAGCTTAAATAAGCAAAGAGTCCATCATTACTTTAAGACGTGAAGGTCAGTCAATACGGAAATTTTCAAGAACTTTTAACGTTTCTTGAAGTGCAGTCGCAAATACCATCAAGCGCTATGACGAAACTGACTCTCATGAGGACCGCCACAGGAAAGGAATGTATGCAGTCAGTATTCAATGGGACTGAACAGTATGCAACAGATAAACTGTGACTAGATCGGACCAACACACCTGTAACGTTTTGTACAAAGCGGTTGGAAGAGAACTGTATTGTTTGTGAAACTATGGTTGCGTTCTGACCCAAAGTTACCTCTGACCCAAAGTTACCTCTGACCCAAACTTACCTCTGACCCAAACTTACCTCTGACCCAAACTTACCTCTGACCCAAACTTACCTCTGCTGCAGAGGATAAGTTCATTAGAGTTACCAGCCTCAGATTGCAGCCCAAATAAATGCTTCACAGAGTTCAAATAACAGACACATCTCAAAATCAACGGATCAGAGGAGACTGTGTGAATCAGGCCTTCATGGTTGAATTGCTGTAAAGAAAGCACTACTAAAGGACACCAATAAGAAGAAGAGACTTGCTTGGGACAAGGAACATGAGCAATGGACATTAGACTGGTGGAAATCTGTCCTTTGGTCTGATGAGTCCAAATATGAGCGAACTTGACGCAACTGTGGGAAGCATTGGAGTCAACATGGGCCAGCATCCCTGTGGAATGACAACGGCACCTTGTAGAATCCATGTCCCGACGAATTGAGGCTGTTCTGAGGGCAAAACGGTATGCGACTCAATATTAGGAAGGTGTTCCTAATGTTTTTTACACTCAGTGTATTTATGTGCGTGCGTGCGTGCGTGCGTGCGTGCGTGCGTGTGTGTGTACAAGTGTGTGTGGGGGTAACAGCAGGCTTCTCAAAGCTCACAAGGTGATGAAATCACTCTGCAATGTCAGCATATCAATGCAATGACATGCAACTCACTGAGGCAGCAGCAGAGGCATTTTACTGTTCTCCCTGCTCACTGTCTTGTCTACAACTGCGGCAAATAAAGATTTTGTCCCACAGTGAAATGGGCTGGATGTTTGTCTGCACTAAACTGATACATCCTCGGGAGGGACATAGGGCCTTCTCCAATTTGCATGATTCTGTGTGTACTGGGTAGCCATCCCAAATACTGTATTTGTGATCGGATAGCCTTTAGCGGTGTGTGTGTGTGTGTGTGTGTGTATGTGTGCGTGTGTGTGTGTGTGTGCATTCATGCGTGTAAGAGAGAGGAAAAGACAGAGACAGTGACTGAGAGAAAGACAGAGAGACAGACAGACAGAGACAGAGAGAAAGACAGAGAGAAAGACATACAGAGACAGAGAGAAAGACAGAGAAAAAGACAGAGAGAAAGAGAGAGAGAGAAAGCAATACAGTACATTAGAGGGAGATAGCGACAGAGACATCGAATGATAGAAAGCGATACAGAGAGATAGAATGATAGAAATAATAAAGAGAGAGAGAATGATAGAAAGCGATACAGAGAGATAGAATGATAGAAATAATAAAGAGAGAGAGATTGATAGAAAGCAATACAGAGAGAGAGAATGATAGAAAGCGATACAGAGAGATAGAATGATAGAAAGCAATACAGAGAGATAGAATGATAGAAATAATAAAGAGAGAGATTGATAGAAAGCAATACAGAGAGAGAGAATGATAGAAAGCGATACAGAGAGAGAGAATGATAGAAATAATAAAGAGAGAGAGAATGATAGAAAGCAATACAGAGAGAGAATGATAGAAAGCAATACAGAGAAAGAGAATGATAGAAAGTGACAGGGAGATAGAATGATAGAAAGTGATACAGAGAGATAGAATGATAGAAAAATAAAGAGAGAGAGAATGATAGAAGGCAATACAGAGAGAGAGAATGATAGAAATAATAAAGAGAGAGAGAATGATAGAAAGCAATACAGAAAGAGAGAATGATAGAAAGCAATACAGAGATAGAGAATGATAGAAAGTGATACAGGGAGAGAGAATGATAGATACAGAGAGAGAGAATGACACAAAGCGATACAGAGAGAATGATAGAAAGCGATACAGAGATACAGAATGATAGAAAGTGATCGAGAGATAGAGAATTATAGAAAGCAATTCAGAAAAAGAGAATGATACACAGCGCTAAAGAGAATGACACAAAGCGATACAGAGAAAGTAAATGATAGAAAGCAATACAGAGAGATAGAATGATAGAAAGCGATACAGAGATAGAGAATGATGCAAAGCGATACAGAGAGAGTAAATGATAGAAAGCGATACAGAGATAGAGAATGATAGAACGCAAAACAGAGATAGAATGATAGAGAGTGATACAGAGAGAGAATGAGAGAAAGCGATACAAAGATAGAGAATGATAGAGAGCGATACAGAGAGAGAGAATGATAGAGAGCGATACAGAGAGAGAATGATAGAGAGTGATACAGAGAGAGAATGATAGAAAGCGATACAAAGATAGAGAATGAGAGAAAGCGATACAAAGATAGAGAATGAGAGAAAGCGATACAAAGATAGAGAATGAGAGAAAGCGATACAGAGAGATAGAATGAAAGAAAGCGATACAGAGAGAATGATACAAAAAGATACAGAGAGTTAGAATGATAGAAAGCGATACATAGATAGAGGATGATAAAAGAAAGTACTACAGAGATAGAGGAGGATAGAATAGAGTGATACAGAGATAGAGGGTGATAGAATTAAGTGATACAGAGATAGATGATGATAGAATAAAGTGATACAGAGATAGAGGATGATAGAATAAGTGATACAGAGATAGAGGATGATAGAATAAGTGATACAGAGATAGAGGATGATAGAATAAGTGATACAGAGATTGAGGATGATAGAATAAGTGATACAGAGATAGAGGATAATAGATTAAAGTGATACAGAGACAGAGGGTGATAGAAGAAAGTGATACAGAGACAGAGGATGATATAATAAAGTGATACAGAGATAGAGGATGATAGAATAAGTGATACAGAGATAGA
>NW_019943077.1:156316-161168 GCF_002910315.2 Salvelinus sp. IW2-2015
GTGATACAGAGATAGAGGATGATATAATAAGTGATACAGAGATAGAGGATAAAAGAATAAAGTGATATAGAGATAGAGGACGATAGAATAAGTGATACAGAGATAGAGRATGATAGAATAAAGTGATACAGAGATAGAGGATGATCAAATAAAGTGATACAGAGATAGATGATGATAGAATAAGGTGATACAGAGATAGAGGATGATAGAATAAAGTGATACAGAGATAGATGATTATAGAATAAAGTGATACAGAGATAGAGGATGATAGAATAAGTGATACAGAGATAGAGAATGATAGAATACGTGATACAGAGATAGAGGATTATATAATAAAGTGATACAGAGATAGAGGATTATAGAATAATGTGATGCAGAGATAGGGGATTATAGAATACGTGATACAGAGATAGAGGATTATATAATAAAGTGATATAGAGATAGAGGATGATAGAATAAGTGATACAGAGATAGATGTGCTGGAAGGTGTACAGTATATATTCATTAATGGCCTATAATACATTATACACTTTAATCGACCACATAGATTACCGCACAGTAGTATGAATTTAGCAGATCTATAAAACAGGACTCCTATTTAGCTCAGTGCTGACAGGGAGAGTAGAATGTGAAGACCAGAGTAGAATAGGTTACATCACAATAAATATATCTTCCTGGATATAGTTAATAGACGGTCATGTCTGCTGGTTTCCAGAGTGATTTAGACCTAGAAACCAGGTGTGTACACGCTCTCTAGAGCAATGAATTGATCATAAGTGGCTTGTTCATTAAGCTAAAGGAGAATACGAAGTCAGGCTGCCTATAGTGTGTATCCAGTGCAGAGTTACACTCTTCTGATTCTGTTGGATCAATGGTGAATTGTAACACTACCCTCAGTCAGAGAGCGATAGATCTCAGGACCGCATAGTGAAATCTGATATCACACATTTTACAAGACCCCTATGTAACTGACCAGGTATTGAACACAGGTCATCTGAGCACCTACAAACTGTGTTAGTGCACAGAGTTAAAGCTTTAGGCATTAGCTCTGGGGGAGAACACATATTTTCAGGTCTCCAACCCTACTCATCATGAATGTTGCTGATTTATCCTACGTGACTGACCTGACACGGAGTTGAGGGGGTTGGGCGGCAGGCCATTCATGGTTAGCGCCCCCACCTGGTGGAGCTGGGCGGAGGGGAAGGAGAGGCTGGGGGCCAGGTAGCCCCCCTGAGACACGGCCATCACCGCAGCCTGCTGTTGCTGCATCAACTGATGAGGGGAGGAGATGGAGAGGAGGAGAAAGAAAGGAGAGAGAGAAAGGAGAGAAATGGGATGAGAGAAACCTGTTAGTGAGGCATCGGTCTGTCAGAGCAACCAGATACAAATTGTGTGTGTGTGGTGTGTGTGTGTGTGTGTGTGTGTGTGTGTGTGTGTTGTGTGTGTGTGGTGTGTGTGTGTGTGTGTGTGTGTGTGTGTGCTTACGGCATGTGTGTAGCTGCTGTAGCTAGTGAACGTGGGTAGAGAGACAGAGGGGTTAAACATGCAAAGTCCAGCCATCTGCTGCATGCCCGTAGGGTCCTCTCCTTGTCTGTGTCTGCAAACTTCACCACCAGGCTGGATGACGCTCCCTAGAGGGGAGAGAGAAATAACATGGATTAGTGTGTGTGTGTGTGTGTGTGTGTGTGTGTGTGTGTGTGTGTGTGTGTGTGTGTGTGTGTGTGTGTGTGTGTGTGTGTGTGTGTGTGTGTGTGTGTGGTGTGTGTGTGTGTGTGTGTGGTGTGTGTGTGTGTGTGTGTTTGTGTGTGTTTTTACTCACAGGCATGGTCTGACTCCCGTGCAGGGAGCTGATGGCAGACTGAGCTTCAGAGTGAGTAGAGAACTTCAAAAACGCACAACCTAGAGAGAGAGAGAGAAAGACAGAGGAGAGAGAGAGGGGAGAGAGAGGGGAGAGAAAGAGAGAGGGGAGAGAGGAGAGATAGAGGGTAGAGGAGAGAGAGAGGGGAGAGAGAAGAGGGGAGAGAGAAGAGGGGAGAGAGGAGAGAGGAGAGGGGAGAGAGGAGAGATAGAGGGGAGAGAAGAGTGAGGAGAGAGAGAGGGGAGAGAGGAGAGAGAGAGCGAGGGGGGGAGGACAGAGAGAGAGAGAGACAGAGCGAGAGAGGGGAGGAGAGAGTGGCAGAGAGGGAAGAGAGAGAGAGAGGGCCAAAAGAGAGAGAAGGAGGGAGTGAGAGAGAGAGAGAGAGGGGGAGAGAGGAGAGAGGAGAGAGAGTGTAGAGAGAGAGAGAGAGCAAAGAGAGAGAGGGAATGGAGTGAGAGAGAGAGGAGAGAGAGAGGGAGTGGAGAGGAGAGAGGAGGGAGGGGAGAGAGAGGAGGGGAGAGAGGGAGAGGAGAGAGAGAGGGAGAGGGGAGAGAGAGAGGGGAGTGAGGAGTGAGGAGAGAGGGGAGAGGGGAGAGAGGAGAGAGGAGAGAGGGAGAGAGAGGGGGAGAGAAAGGAGGGAGAAGAGGGAGAAGAGGAGAGAGAGGGGAAGAGAGTCACAGAGACATGAGAGAGAGAAAGACAGAGGGGGAGAGAGGAGTGAGGGGAGAGAGAGGGGAGAGGGTCAAGAGGAGAGAGGAGAGAGAGAGAGGAGAGAGGAGAGAGAGAGGAGAGAGAGAGGAGAGAGTAGAGAGGAGAGAGAGAGAGAGAGAGAGAGATGAGAGAGACAGATAGAGAGGGAGCAAGAGAGAGACAGGGAGAGAGAGATTGAGAGAGAGGGGCGAGACAGAGAGAGAGGCACTTTATGTCAGCGAGGTGTGTGGTCCACTTGCAAAACAATATTTAATCAAATGGGACAAACACCCCATTGAAACCCTGCATGCAGAGTTCTGTAAGATTCTCCTACATGTCCAGAGGAAAACTACAAACAATGCATGCAGGGCAGAATTAGGCCAATATCCACTAATAATAAAAACTCAAAAAAGAGCAATTAAGTTTTGGAAACATCTAAAACACAGTGACCCCTTCTCATATCATTACCAAGCCCTGCAATGCCAAGATCTGAGCAAAGAGTCCCCTCATCCAGCTGGTCCTGGGGCTGAGTTCACTAACCTGTTCTACTAACACGCTGAAGCCTCAGGACCAGAACATCCAATCAATCAGAATAAACCAAATTACAACACAGTCAAAACAAAACTACATTGCTTATTGGGAAACACAAGCACAAACACAAAGCAAAATGCATTGCTATCTGGCACTAAATCAACAGTATACCGTGGCTAACTATTTGACCATCGTTACTGATCAAAACCTTAGAAAAACCTTGACAAAGTACAGGCTCAGCACGGCCTTGCCATTGAGAAGGGTAGACACAGGAAAACCTGGCTCCCTGTAGAGGAAAGGCTGTGCAACCACTGCACAACAGCAGAACCTGAGATGGAGCTGCATTTCCTGACAAAATGTGAAAAATATAAAACAATTAGAGAGTGTCATTTCCCCAATTTGAAACCGTTATTCAAGGTTTCAAAGACCTCTCTGATGAGAATAGGCTACCCGTCCTGTTGGGGGAGGACGCAGAGAGCTGTGGGTTGGCAGCGCACTACATTGCTGCCTGTCATAAGTTGAAGGACTGTGTCTGACAGACCAATCAACCTGCACATGTACTCTACTGTATGCTTATTGTTATTGTTGAATGTATGGTTATTTTGAACCTTGGTTATTGTTGTTACTGTTGTCCCGTTGACAATTTTGATTCTCATAATTTTCATATTGTAAATATCCAAAGTAAGCTTTGGCAATATGTACATTGTTACGTTGTGCCAATAAAGCAAATTGAATTTAATTGAGAGGGAGCAAGAAACAGAGACAGAGTGAGAGAGGGAGATGGAGAGAGAGAAAGATAGCGAGAGAGGGAGCGAGAGAGAGAGACAGAGAGAGAGGGAGAGAGGGAGCGAGAGAGAGAGAAAGAGAGAGGGAGCGAGAGAGAGAGAGACAGAGACAGAGTTTTCTATGTTTTGTTCTATGTTTTTGTATTTCTATGTGTTTGGCCTGTATGGTCCCAATCAGAGGCAGCTGTCAATCGTCGTCTCTGATTGAGAACCATACTTAGTAGCCTGTTCCCACATGTGTTTGTGGGTAGTTGTTTTCTGTTTTAGTGTAGTGCACCTTGCAGAACCGTTCGTTTGTCGCTTTGTTGTTTTTTTGTCTAGTGTTCGTATCTATTAAAAGTATTATGGACACTTACTACGCTGCACCTTGGTCCTCTTCTCCTTCTCCCGACGACAATCGTTACAAGGCTCTTTGCTTGCACACACTTCTTCAGTTCTGCCCACAAATGTTCTAGGGATTTGATGTCAGGGCCTTGTGATGGCACTCCAATACCTTGACTTTGTTGTGCCTATTAAGACATTTAGCCACAACGTTGGAATTATGCTTGCGGTCATTGGCCATTTTGGAAGACCCATTTCCGACCAAGGTTTAACTTCCTGACTGATGTCTTGAGATGTTGCTTCAATATATCCACATAATTTTCCTCCCTTATGTCCATCTATTTTGTGAAGTGCACCAGTCCCTCCTGCAATTAAAGCACCCCCACCAACATGATGCTGGCCACCCCCGTGCTTCACGGTTGGGATGGTGTTCTTCGGCTTGCAAGCATCCCCTTTCTCCTCCAAACATAACGATGGTCATTATGGCCAAACAGTTCTATTTTTGTTTCATCAGTCCAGGGGACATTTCTCCAAAAGTACGATCTTTGTCAGTTGCAATCCGTAGTCTGGCTTTTTTATGGTGGTATTGAAGCAGTGGCTCTTCCTTCCTGAGAGGCCTTTTCAGGTTATGTCGATATAGGACTCGTTTTGACTGTGGATATAGAAC
>NW_019943077.1:166907-186522 GCF_002910315.2 Salvelinus sp. IW2-2015
AGAAGGGAGAGCGAGAGTCAGAGAGAGAAGGAGGGGGCAAGAGAGAGAGAGGGGAGAGAGGAGAGAGAGAGGGGAGAGAGGAGAGAGAGAGACGGGAGAGAGGAGTGAGGAGAGAGGGGAGAGACGAGAGGGAGAGAGAGGAGAGAAAGGAGAATTTGACCTTAGTTCCTTGTTTTAAGTCTCTATTTTGGTTTGGTCAGGGCATGAGTTGGGTGGGCATTCTATGTTTTGTTCTATGTTTTGGTATTTCTATGTGTTGGCCTGGTATGGTTCCCAATCAGAGGCAGCTGTCAATCGTCGTCTCTGATTGAGAACCATACTTAGTAGCCTGTTCCCACATGTGTTTGTGGGTAGTTGTTTTCTGTTAGTGTAGTGCACCTTGCAGAACCGTTCGTTTGTCGCTTTGTTGTTTTTTTGTTCTAGTGTTCGTATCTATTAAAAGTATTATGGCACTTACTACGCTGCACCTTGGTCCTCTCTCCTTCTCCCGACGACAATCGTTACAAGGCCTCTTTGCTTGCACACACTCTTCAGTTCTGCCCACAAAGTTCTAGGTTTTGTACCTGTTTCCTCCAGCATCTTCACAAGGTCCTTTGCTGTTGTTCTGGGATTGATTTGCACTTTTCGCAGCAAAGTACATTAATCTCTAGGAGACAGAATGCGTCTCCTTCCTGAGCAGTATGATGGCTGTGTGGTCCCATGGTGTTTATACTTGTGTACTATTGTTTGTACAGATGAACGTGGTACCTTCAGGCGTTTGGAAATTGCTCCCAAGGATGAACCAGACTTGTGGAGGTCTTTATATTTTTTTCTGAGGTCTTGGCTGATTTCTTTCGATTTTCCCATGATGTCAAGCAAAGACACACTGAGTTTGAAGGTAGGCCTTAAAATACATCCACAGGTACACCTCCAATTTACTCAAATGATGTCAATTAGCCCATCTGAAACTTCTAAAGCTATGACATCATTTTCTGGAATTTTCCAAGCTGTTTAAAGGCACAGGTAACTTTATGTATGTAAACCTCTGACCCACTGGAATTGTGATAAGGGAAATAATCTGTCTGTAAACAATTGTTGGAAAAATTACTTGTGTCATGCACAAATTAGATGTCCAAAACTATAGTTTTTAGCAAGTAATTTGTGTAGTGGTTGAAAAACAGGTTGTAATGACTCCAACCTAAGTGTATGTAAACTTCCTACTTCAACTGTATACAGGATACTACCCTCTACAACATAACCTTCACTCCAAATCAAAACTCAAAACCCACAACCTGATTTTGGACGGAATTACAGAATCACCTTGTCACCATAGTTTGCTTTGTATGTTTTATGTTTTGTTTGGTCAGGGTGTGATCTGAGTGGGCATTCTATGTTGTATGTCTGGTTTGTCTATTTCTATGGGTTTGGCCTGATATGGTTCTCAATCAGAGACACGTGTTTTGCGTTGTCTCTGATTGGGAACCATATTTAGGTAGCCTGTTTTGTGTTGTGGGTTGTGGGTTATTGTCTATATGTAAGTTGCCTGTGTCTGCACTTGTCATTTATAGCTTCACGTTCATTTTGTTGTTTTGTATTAGTCTGTTTAGTGTGTCTCTTCGTTTATTAAATAGAAGTATGTATTCGTATCACGCTGCGCCTTGGTCCTCCACCATACGACAAACGTGACACACCTGGAAGGTTTACAACTACCAAAGATTATTATTCCAACGTTATACAGCAAATGCTCTGGAAAACAACAGAAACCTGAAGACACCATCCAACCTGGAACTGAGTGAGTAATGTTTAGTCTGAAGCCATATTTTATTTCCAAAAGCCAAGAAGAAAAATACTTTACATTACTTTATAAGGACTGAATGCTAAATTAAGGCTGCTAAGCTGGATACAACTTCAATTAGCACTGACGTGTCAAGTGAGAGGTGTCAAAGCACTTTAGCCCAACGATGGCAGGAGAGACGAACAGTCTACTCCAACCAAATGGAGAGGCCTTAGAAGCTGCCTCCTGCTGTTCAGAGGTCATTAAAACACAGTACCCGGTGTATGTAAAGAATAATAAGGCAAGAAAAGATCACAAAATTAAGCTCCTTATGGAAAATCAAGATACACTTTTTGCTGACTATTATAAAAATGGGAACATCAGCAACCTTCCACACAAACCATCCCCTGGCATGGCACAGTGATATATTAGCACACTACCCCACTGTTAAGAGAGGGGGTGTTAACGAGGGGTGGAAACTCAGGATACTAGACAATGAGGACTCAGTCAGCTAATATGAATCTCTATAAGTCTGGAACAGTAATGGTACAGGGCAACCCCAAACAGTTTCAGCTGAACTTTCACCTAATCAAAGAATTAGCCCAGCAGGAGAAGCTCTCCCTTGAGAAAGATACCCCCACCCCGAGCGGGTCAGACCAGACCTCTCACTTAATAACCCCCCAAAGCGGCAAGTCCAGCCTCCCAGCACAGAGTACTACCCCCTCATTGAAATGTAGGATACATTTACCCAGCTGGAGGTAAGGCAGGTGGAGCTGGGACAGCAGGTGATTACACTCCAGTCAGCACAGACCCAGACATTAGTTCCAATACAACAACCCCCCTTACCAGACCCCGGAGAGCGGAGGTGGAGAGAGACACATCTGCACTCTGGACTGGTGTGACAACTTCAACAACATAAAAAGTAAGAGAGCAGGGAAGAACAGAAGCACTAGAGGAGAGGATCAGACTACTGGTGAGGGGGATGGCGTGTGATAGAGAACAACCCACTAGAGAGTGGTGTCAGTTCCTGACCTGTTTTCCCTTGTTTTGTATTTATTAGTATGGTCAGGGCGTGAGTTGGGTGGTTGTCTATGTGTGTTTTTCTATGTTGGTTTGTGTTCGGCCTGGTATGATTCTCAATCAGAGGCAGCTGTCAATCGTTGTCCCTGATTGAGAATCATACTTAGGCAGCCGGGTTTCACGTGTGTTTTGTGGGTGTTTGTTGCCGTGTTTGTGTTTTTTCACCACACGGTACCTGTTTCGGTTTTCTGCACATCGTTTATTGTTTTTGTATTTCCAGTGTTCAGTTTGGTTTTAATAAATCATCATGAGCACTTACCACTCTGCATATTGGTCCGATCCTCTCCGCCTCTCCCTCGTCCGATGAGGAGGACGAAATAGACAAGCGTAACAGGTGGCCACCCCACAGAGAAGCCAGCAGAACAGCCCACCTCAGCTCTAACACAAAGCAGTCTCCGACAACCACAAGCAGAACAGTCCACCCCAGACCCTGACCATACCGTGACACCACAGCAGAAACAGTCCACCCCAGACCCTGACCATAGGCGTCGACACCCACAGCAGAGCCACAGTTCACCCGCAGAGACCCTTGACCATAGCGTCGAACCACCGCAGAACAGACAATTGAAGAACCCCAAGCCCAGGGGATCTTACCCCTCTGAGCACCCCCCCCCCCCTTGTCAGCCACCCTAATTGCCCTCCTGACAACCACCCCCTCCATCCATCCACCAATCAATGCGTCAGAACTGAGGCCCACTAAATTAACCACTCCATAGAACAGCAGAATTTGTTGTCCTCGCCTTAGTAAGGACTCAGAACACTGGGAAAGTGTATAACAAGAAAAAAGACAATCTCCAAACAAACAGTGTGGTCACAAAGCCTGGTGATCCGAAGCACTACAGGCCTGTCCCTAGACAATTACCAACCATAATCGGCTCTAGACGGACAACTAGGTCACCTAGCCACATAAATAACACACACAGCCTGCCCTAGACCTTCTGTCCGAGGACCAACTAGGTTCAACCTAGACCTACTATACCACTATACACATAATGCAACTATATACCCAGGGAAAGCTACGGGGCTCCTACGAAACACTTTCCTGTGCGTGAGGACCATACAAGGAGTTCACCCTCGAGTCCACGATCAAGATCTTATACTCAATTAAACAATTATCCCCCTCCTCACTCGTGCCACACCAACATCCTGTCCCCTGACGCAACTCTAAAATCAGCACTGTGAAATGTAGAGTTGGAAGAACAAGCGAGCGACGTCAGAGAGAAATGAGAGAAGCGATGGAAAAAGCTATCTTCTAACTTTCTCCCCAACGACCACAGAGGTAGAGTTTGAGATCTTCCACCGCTGTCGGTACCACGAAAAGAAAGTCTCCATCTCCGGCGGCGAACCATGAATTCTCCAGCAGGTATAATCAACAACAACACAGGAGCAGGAGATAAGGATTGTGCCTGTGAAACTGAGTGCATCAAAAGAAACCGAAGAGGATCATAATCGTTTTCCCTGGCCCACCACTCCATCCCCCAAGCAACTCAGTCGACCATCTTTCAAGTTGATACAGCCGTATGAAACAGTCCACCTCTACCCACAGTTATAGGTCAGCAGAGGCGCACCTTCGCTTACAGGGACCCCCATAAAGGACATTGATCGCCCTTCAAAAATACCACAGCCCCAACATGACTATTCCTACAGTAAGGAAAACCAGGAGTGCAAACAAAACCACCTAGCAGACACCCAGCACAGCAGGAGGACGCTAAGGAGAGCAGACACAGAGGAAGAAGAGACCCCATCTGCCAGAGAGAAACCTACTATCTCTAGGACCACCAACCAATCAACACCACACGCAAACTCAACCTATGTCCAACACACAATTTAGCCCCCTAAGACCAGTACCTAAATGACACCTCTGCCTCACAACCCCATCTTCACACCAAGCCATTGTACCCGACACACCAAGCCTCAACAATGGAAGTCACACTACGTCCAAGTGTCCGTCCAGTATGCGGGCTAAACTAGGATGCACTCATCCCCGACTTCTTAACAGCGTGAGACTCCAAGCCAATGGCAGATTGTTACCGCCATTAGATGTCTCAGGAGGTCTGCTCATACAGCATCAACTTACTGACGAAAGGCACGCACGACCACAACCAACAACATTGGACCATTTACCATCTTTATGTGAACTATCAAAGCCAAATCCATCGTCATACCTGGAATACCCAAAAGGCCTCAGGTAATCTAGCTGCCAATGTTGAGCCTATAAGAGGGCAGGAACCGGACTCCTCATCAAAAGAAATCGAAATACCAGCGACAATTTGTCAATCCTGACAAGAAACCTGGTATAGGTGGATGGAAGCAGACGAAAGTCCTAACTGCGCGTCTGCCCCTCACTATAGGTTACAAGAGAGCTAAAGATTCAAAAGTTACACGACATACGCACCTATCATTGAAGACCCTAGGTGAAAGGACGCTATATCTTTATAAATGCCCAAATCACATTCAAACACAATCCACCAAACTACCAGGTGTGAAACAGGGAAGGGACTCAGGGGTATGCTAATTTGGTATAGAGCGGACCTAACTCACTCCATTAAATTWATCAAAACATGAACATTTTACATTTAGCTAGAAATTCAAAAGGAAATGATCTTAACAGAGAAAAATGTCCTCCTGTGTGCTACCTATATCCCCCCACTAGAATCCCTATACTTTAATGAAGACAGCTTCTCCATCCTAGAGGGGAAAATCAATAATTTCCAGGCYCAGGGACATGTACTAGTCTGTGGTGACCTAAATGCCAGAACCGGACAAGAACCTTACAGGGGGACAAACACCTGCCTGGAGGTGACAGCATTCCCTCCCCCATATGCCCCCCTAGGCACAACTATGACAACATAACCAACAAAAACATGTCGCAYGCTGGGTATGTACATAGTCAATGGTAGGCTTCGAGGGGACTCCTATGGTTGGAACACTTATAGCTCATCTCTTGGCAGTAGTACTGTAGATTACTTTATCACTGACCTCAACCCAGAGTCTCTCAGAGTGTTCACAGTCAGCCCACTGACATCCCTGTCAGACCACAGCAAAAATCACAGTCTACTTGAACAGAGCAATAGTCAATCATGAGGCATCAAAGCCGAAGGAACTGAAGAATATTAAGAAATGCTATAGATAGAAGGAATGTAGTTTGAAAACCTACCAAAAAACAATGTGGCAAAAACAAATTCAAGCCCTTTTAGATAACTTCCTGGATAAAACGTTCCGCTGTAATAGTGAMGGTGTAAACTTGGCAGTAGAAAATCTTAACAGTATATTTGACCTCTCAGCTTCCCAATCAAATCTAAAAATCTGAAATAGAAAACCGAAGAAAATGAACAACCAATAACAAATGGTTTGATNAAGAATGCAAAAATCTAAGAAAGAAATTGAGAAACCTGTCCAACCAAAAACACAGAGACTCGGAAAACCTGAGTCTACGCCTTCACTATGGTGAATCACTAAAAATACAGAAATACACTAAGGAAAAAGAAGGAGCCGCACGTCAGAAATCAGCTCAATGTAATTGAAGAATCCATAGACTCTAACCACTTCTCGGAAAATTGGAAAACACTAAACACAAAAAATTATCTATCCAAAATGGAGATGGATGGGTAAACCACTTCTCCAATCTTTTTGGCTCTATAACAAAGAACAAACAGTAAAAACATATACACGATCAAATAMAAATCTTAGAATCAACTATTAAAGACCTACCAGAACCCCCTGGATTCTCAAATTACCTTGAATGAACTGCAGGACAAAATTAAAACCCTCCCACCTAAAAAGGCCTGTGTTGTTGATGGCATCCTCAATGAAATGATCAAATATACAGACAACAAATTCCAACTGGCTATACTAAAACTCTTTAACATCATTCTCAGCTCTGGCATCTTCCCCAATATTTGGAACCAAGGACTGATCACCCCAATCCATATAMGTGGAGACAAAATTGACCCCAATAACTACCATGGGATATGCATTCACAGCAACCTTGGGAAAATCCTCTGCAWTATCATTAACAGCAGACTCGTACATTTCCTCAGTGAAAATAATGTACTGAGCAAATGTCAAATTGGCTTTTTACCAAATTATCGTACAACAGACCACGTATTCACCCTGCACACCCTAATTGACAAACAAACAAACCATTAATTTCAAAAAAGCCTTTGACTCAATTTGGCATGAGGGTCTGCTATACGAATTGATGGCAAGTGGTGCTGGGGGAACAATATATGACATTATAAAATCCAGGTACACAAACAACAAGTGTGCAGTAAAAATAGGCAGGAATGATGACATACACACATTTCTTCTCACAGGGCCGTTGGGGTGCAGACAGGGGATCAGCTTAAGCCCACCTCTCTTCAACATAATATATGCAACGAATTGGCGAGGGCACTAGAAAAAGTCTGCCAGACCCACGGACTCACCCTATCTAGATATTTGAAGTCAATGTCTAAAGCATGGTTTTGGTTGATGATCTTGGTGTTTCTGCTGCACCAACCAAGGAGGGCCTACAGCAGCAGAACTACTCTTCTGCACAGATTCTGCCAGACCTGGGCCCCTGACAGTTAAATCTCCATAAGACCAAAATAAAATGGTGTTCTCAAAAAAGGTCCAGCTTCGCTCAGGACCACAAATCAAATTCCATCTAGACCACGTTGCCCTAGACCGGCTACACCAAAAACACCTCTACCTGGGCCTAACATTAGCCAGCCACAGGGTATCTGTCCACAAAGCTGTGAACGGCAAGAAGGCATTCTATTGCCATCAAACGGAACATAAAATTTTCAACTCTTACCAATTAGGATCTGGCCTAAAAATTACTTGAGAATTCAGTGGTATTTACAACCCATTGCCTTGTAGTGGCTTGGTGAGGTCGGGGGTTCGCTCACCCAAGAGTCCCTGAAGCAAGCCTCGGTCCTGGGGCTTCGTGATTCACAAAAAACAGAACCCACAGAGCTCGGTTCAGGACCAGCAACACCAATTAGACGCAAGCAAATATGCAGGAAAACTATAGAAGATACATATCGTTGACACATTGAAAGGAATTAAACAAAAAAACAGAGCCACACTAGAACTGCACTATTTGGCGTCCTAGTGGCGATTACTTGAAACCACTGTGACTGAGCAAAACTTAGGAAAGGCTTTACTATGTTTACACGATTCAGTGAAGCATAGCCTTGCTATTGAGAAAGTACCGCCCATAGGGCAGACCTTGGCCTTCTCAAGAGACAGACTAGGTATGTGCACACTGCCCACCAAAATGGAGGTGGAAACTGAGCTGCCACTTCCTAAGCCTCCTTCCAATGTATGACCATTTTAGAGACACATATTTCCGCTCAGATTACACAGATCCCACAAAGAATTTGAAAACACAACTTCAATTTATAAACCGTCCCATATCTACTGGGTTGCAAATCACAGTGTTGCATCCCAGCATCGACCGATTTGCTGACCTGTTGGCCACAAGAAAAGGTGTCAACCAGTGAAGCACAAACACCATTGTAAATTAACAACCAATATTTATGCTCTTATTTATTACCCTTTGTATTTTAGAAGCATTTTTACATCATTACAACACTGTATATGTACATTTAGCATTTTGTAATCTTCTTGGAGTTCTTTTGGAACTTCTGTGAGTGTAATGTTCCCCCCGCCCTCCCCCCCCCCCCATGTTATTTGTTATTGCTTTCTCAGTTGTACTTTTGCGTTTAATTATCTACTTTCACTTGCTTCGGCAAGTGGTTAACATTATGTTGCCCATGCACAACTAAAGCCGCTTGAATTGAAGTCTTGTATACCTGTCTCACTTTTCCTCTCAGAAACTCTTATATGTAGTATTCACACACTGCACGCCCTGGCCTTAGTTATCTTTGTTTTCTTTATTATTTTGATTAGGTCAGGGTGTGACATGGGGGATTTATGTGTTTTGTCTAGTCTAGGGGTTTTGTATGTTTATGGGGTGTTTCCTAGTCTAGGTGTTTGTATGTCTATGGTTGCCTAGATTGGTTCTCAATTAGAGGCAGCTGTTTATCATTCTCTCTGATTGGGAACCATATTTAGGCAGCCATATTCTTTAGGGATTTCGTGGGTTATTGTCTATATGTAAGTTGCCTGTGTCTGCACTTGTTTAATATATAGCTTCACGTTCGTTTGTTGTTTTGTATAGTTTGTTTAAGTGTTCTTCGTTTCGTTTAATAAATAAAATAATGTATTACTATCACGCTGCGCCTTGGTCCTCCTCTCTTCATCCAAACGACGAACGTGACACACACTTACCTTTGACTTTCAGTTGACCACATTTTCTGCATCTTTGAGCGAGTGTCTCCACACAGACCTGACTAGAAGATTATTTTGGGTTTGTGACCAATGTGTGTGTTTGTGGATGTGTGTGTGTGTGTGTGTGTGCTCTCATGCGTTGCCTGTCAGGTATTGTCTTACCTCACTGCAGTGCAGAGTGTTAAATGAGTTCTGTCACTGCAGTGTCAAGCCGATGTGTCAGCTATCACACAGGCAGGCGTAACATTGCTCTGACATGGGAGACGCAAGTTTGAGACACTGGGAAAATGTGTGTGTGTGTACAGGAAGAACAATGTCATTGTGACATGAGAAAGATAGATATGAGAATACAGAAAATGTAATATGTAAAACTTACCTGTACTGGAACACAACAGAAGATGATTCTAGGGATTTATTTTTAATTTTCATCTAGTTTCTCTCCTCTCCTTCTCCTAGTCTACGTTCCTTCCCTCCCCTCATTTAGTTTCTCAGCAAGAGCGACATCGTTGATATATACAGAGAAAAGAGTCGGCCCGAGAATTGAACCCTGTGGTAGCCCCATAGAGACTGCCAGAGTTCCGGACAACAGGCCCTCCGATTTGACACACTGAACTCTGTCTGAGAAGTASTTGGTGAACCAGGCGAGGCAGTCTTTTGAGACACCAAGGCTGTTGAGTTGATTGGCTACCAATACGATTGCGTCAGTAGTGTTAGACTGACTACAACATGTTGTTAGAACGAGAGCAGTTGGATGAAGAGAAAGCATTGTCTTTTTTTGCAAATCCTATTGCTTTCAACCCAACAACCCTAGCTAATGCCATGGAAACTAGAGTATTCAACCCAACAACCCTAGTTAATGCCATGGAAACTAGAGTATTCAACCCAACAACCCTAGACTAGCCTAAATGCATTTAAAATAGAATATTAACCGAAGCCTAGCTAATGTCCATGGAAAACTAGAAGTATTCAACCCAACAACCCTAGCTAAATGCCATGGAAACTAGAGTATTCAACCCAACACCTAAGCTAATGCCACGGAAACTAGAGTATCAACGCCCAAACAACCCTAGCTAATGCCAATGGAAACTAGACTAATTCCAACCAACAAACCCCTAGCTAATGCCACAGAAACTAGAGTATTAACCCAACAAACCCTAGCTAATGCAATGGAAACTAGAGTAATTCAACCGAAACAAACCCTAGCTAATGCCATTTAAATAGAATATTCAACCCGAACAACCCTAGCTAATGCATTTAAATTAGAATATTTCAACCGAACAACCCTAGCTAATGCCACGGAAACTAGAGTATTCAACCCAACAACCCCAAGCTATGCCACGGAAACTAGAGTATTCAAACCCAACAACCCTAGCTAATGCCCACGGAAAACATATAGTATTCAACCCAAACAACCCTAGCTAATGCCAATGGAAACTAGAGTATTTCAACTCCCACAACCCTAGCTAATGCATGGAATCTAGAGTATTCAACCCAACAACCCTAGCTAATTCCATGGAACTAGAGTATTCAACCCAACCACCCGAGCTAATGCCATGGAAACTAGAGTATTCAAACCAACAAACCCTAGCTAATGCCATGGAAACTAGAGTATTCCAACCCAACAACCCAAGCTAATTCCAGCGGAAAAAACTAGAGTATTCAAACCAACAACCCTAGCTAATGCCCATGGGAAACTAGAGTATTCAACCCAATACCCCCAAGCTAAATGCCATTTAAATTAGAATATTCATACCGAACAACCTAAGCTAATGCCATGGAAACTAGAGTATTCAACCCAACAACCCTATCTAATGCATGGAAACTAGAGTATTCAACCGAACAAACCCTAGCTAATGCCATTTAAATTAGAAATATTCAACCGAAACAACCCTAAGCTTAATGCCATGGAAACTAGAGTATTCAACCCAATACCACAAGCTAATGCCGACGGAAACTAGAGTATTCAACCCAACAACACCCTAGCTAATGCCATGGAAAACTAGAGTATTCAACCGAAACAACCTAGCTAAGCCATTTTAAATTAGAATATTCACCGAACAACCCTAGCTAATGCCCATGGAAACTAGAGTATTCAACCCAAACCAACCCTGCTAATGCCATGGAACTACAGTAAATTCTAACCGAACAACCCTAAGCTAATGCCATTTAAATTAGAATATTCAACCCAACAACCCTAGCTAATTCATGGAAACTAGAGCATTCAATTCCCAAACAACCCTAGCTAATTCCATGGAAACTAGAGGCATTCAACCACAACCCTAGCTAATGCCATTGGAAACTAGAGTATTCAAACCCAACAACCCGAGCTAATGCAAGGGAAAAACTAGAGTATTTCAACCCAAAGCAACCCAAGCTAATGCCAAGGAACTAGAGTATTCAACCCCAATACCCAACTAAATGCGCACAGAAACAGAGTATTCAACCCAACAACCCCAGCAATGCAACGGAAACTACAGTATTCACCCCAACAACCCTAAGCTAATGCCATGGAAACTAGACTATTCAACTAAAAAACCTAGCTAAATGCCATTTAATTTAGAATATTCAACCCGAACAACCCTAGCTAATGCCATTTAAATTTGAATATTCAAACGACAACCTAGCTAATGCCATGGAAAGTAAAAGTATTCAACCCAAAACCCTAGCTAATGCCAACGGAAACTAGAGTATTCAACCCAACAACCCAGCTAATGCACGGAAACTAGAACTATCAAACTCAACAACCCTAGCTAATGCACGGAAAACTAGAGTATTCAAACCCAACAACCCTAGCTAATGCCATGGGAAACTAGAGATCAACCAACAACGCCTAGCTAATGCACGGAAACTAGAGTATTCAACCCAACAACCCTAGCTAATGCATGGAAACTAGAAGTATTTAACCCAAACAACCGCGAGTAATGCCTATGGAAAAACTAGATCTATTCAACCACAACGCCTAGCTATTTGCCATAGAAACTAGACTTTCAACCGAACAACCCTAGCTAATGCCATTTATTTAGAATATTCAACCGAACAACCCTAGCTAATGCCATTTAAATTAGAATCATTCAACCGAACAACCTAAGCTAATGCCATGGAAAGTAAAATATTCACCGCAACAACCTATGCTAATGCCACGGAAACTAGAAGTATTCAAACCCAACACCCAAGCTAATGCCAGCGGAAAACTAGACTATTCAACTTCAACAACCTAGCTAATGCCACCGGAAAACTAGAGTATCAACCCAACAACCCCTAGCTTAATGCCCACGGAAACTAGAGTATTCAACCCAACAACCCTAAGCTAATGCCATAGAAACTAGACTATTCAGCGAACAACCCTATCTTAATGCCATTTTTAATTTAGAAAAAAAAATTCAACCGAACAAACCCTAGCGTAATGCATTTAAATTAGAATATTCAACCGGAACAACCCTAGCTAATGACATGGAAAGTAAAATTATTCAACCCAACAACCCTAGCTAATGCCACGGAAACTAGACTAATTCAACTCAACAACCCTAGCTATGCCACGGAAACTAGAGTATTCAAACCCAACAACCCTAGCTATGCCACGGAAACTAGAAGTATTCAACCCAACAACCCTAGCTAAATCCATGGAAACTAGAGTATACACCCCAACAACCCTAGAAATAATGCCAATTTATAATTAGAATATTCAACCCCAACAAACCCTAGCTAATGCCATGGGGAAACTAGAGTATTCACCCACAACCTAAGCTAATGCCAATGGAACTAAGTAAATTCACGCCAACAACCCTAGCTAATGCACGGAAAAGCTAGAGTATTCAAGCCCAACAACCCTAGCTAATGCCAATGGAAAACTAGAAGTATTTAACCCAAACAACCCTAAGCTAATGCATGGAAACTAGAGTTATTCAACCGCAGAACAACCCTAGCTAATGCATTTAAAATTAGAATATTCAACCGAACAAACCCTAGCTAATGCCATGGAAAGAAAGTATTCAACCCAACAACCCTAAGCTTAATGCCACGGAAACTAGAGTAATTCCAACCCAACAACCCAAGCTAATGCCACGGAAACTAGACTAATTCAACTGCAAACAACCCTAGCTAAATGCCACGAAACTAGAGTATTCAATCCCCAACAACCCTACTTAATGCACGGAAAACTAGAAGTATTCAAACCCAACAACCCTAGCTAATGCCATGGAAACTAGAGAATTCAACCCAACAACCCTAGCTATGCCACGGACTAAGAGTATTCAACCCAACAACCCTAGCTCTAATGCCATGGAAACTAGAAGTAATTCAACCCAACAACCCTAGCTTAATTCGCAATGGAAACTAGAGGTATTCAACCCACAACCTGAGCTAATGCCATGGAAACTAGAGTATCCAACCAACAACCCGAGCTAATGCCATGGAAACTAGAGTTTAACCCAAACCCTAGCTTAATGCCATGGAAACTAGAGTATCAACCAATACCCCCCAAAGCTAATGCCACCGGAAACTAGAGTATTAACCCAACAAAACCCTAGCTAATGCCATGGAAACACACTATTCAACCCCAACAACCCGAGCTAATGACATGGAAACTACATCCTATTCAACCCAACAACCTAAGCTAATGCCATGGAAACTAACACTATTCAACCCAACAACCCTAGCTAAATGCCATGGAAACTACACTATTCAACCTAAAACCCTAGCTAAATGCCATGGAAACTAAACACCTATTCAACCCAACAACCCTAGCTAAAATGCCATGGAAACTAACAGTATTCCACTAAACTGATGAAGTAATAGAAAGATTATAAGAAAGAACAGTTCCTATATCCTTTGCTGTTTTCCGTCAAGACCGTCTTAGCACGGTGCATAAACTCCTCGATGGCACGGTAGGGCTCAAAGAGGCAATACACGTCCTCCTCAGATCTGACTGCTTATTCAAGCAATCCCCCACGAAACAGCTTCCTGTCCTCTGGAGGGACAACAGGAAGGGAGTAAATGTTTAGAGTCCCAGCCTCATACTGGTAGTCTGTACTGGTTTATATAAGAAGCAGAGGACAAAGAAAAAAGGAAAGAAATGAAAGGAGACTAGGAGAAGGAAGGAAGGAGAGAAACTATATGAGAGGAGGGAAGGAAAGGAGACTAAGGAGACGGAAGAGAGGAGAGAAACTAGATAAACAGAGGGAAGGAAAGGAGATTTAGGAAAAGAAGGAGAGGAGAGAAACTAAGTTGAGTAGAGGGAAGGAAAGGAGACTAGGAGACGGAAGGAGAGGAGATAACTAGATGAGAGGAGGGAAGGAAAGGAAAGGAGACTAGAAAAAGGAAGGAGAGAAGATAAACCTAGATAAGCAAGAGGGAAGGAAAGGAGATTAGGAGAAGGAAGGAGAGAAACTAGTTGAGAGGAGGGAAGGAAAGGAACTAGGAGGAGAATGGAGAGGAGAGAAACTAGATGAGAGGAGGGAAGAGAAGGAGAATAGAGGAAGGAGAGGAGATAAACTAAGATGGAGGGAGGGAAGGAAAGGAGACTAGTAGAAGGAAGAGAGGAGAGAAACTAGATGAGGCAGGGAAGGAAAGTAAACTAGGAGAAGAGGAGTGGAGAGACTAAATGAGCGGAGGTAAGGAAAGGAGCGTGCAGTGGGAAAGAAGAAGAGAGAGAGGGGGAAAGGGAAAGGAAGGAAGGGAGAGTGGGAGAACTGAAGGGTACGAGACCCAGTGTTTTGTTTGCTCTATGCGCAGCAGCAATAGAAGCAAGACTGCTCTCTGTAAAGCTTTTACTGTCACAGGGTTATAGGCTAGAGGGTCCTGCCTACCACAGCCTGCTTGCTGATAACACACCACACACACAACTGCAACGCAAGCACGCACACACCCACACTCACGTCACACACACACACACACACACTATACACTACTATACACACTATACACACATCATTTATACATAGACTATTACACACACAATCTATATATATATACATAGACCTATACACCAACAGGCAACAATGCCAGAGGACTTGGCACCACATACATTAATTTACTTTTCATAATTTATTCAGTGGATACACCAACATTTCAGCCTTATAGCCTTTGTCATGTGCGGGGGTGGAAGACACGAGTGTGTGTTTTGGTGTGTTTGGGGATCGACAGGGTATTTTTGTTCTCTGCTGGCGAAGAGGGGCGGTGGGAGTTTGGTGCGTGTGTGTGTGTGTGTGTGTGTGTGTGTGTGTGTGTGTGGTGTGTGGGTGTGTGTGTGTGTGTGTGGTGGTGTGTGTGTGTGTGTGTGTGTGTGTGTGTGTGTGTGTGTGATGTGTGTGTGTGTGTGTGTGTGGTGTGTGGTAGGAGATGGGGGTTGAATAGGGGGACATGAAAGAGGAGCATGCTGCAACGGCTGTGCTTTGGTGTTTTTTTCTGATGACTCAGGGATCCGTGTTATCAGACCCACAGAAAGAGATAGCCTGGCACATTAAAGTTTTGAAGTCGAACAAGCTCTCAACACACACACACACAACAACACACAACACACACAACACACACACACACACACACACGTGTGATATCCTCGCGTCACTCACTCCTATTGCTGCTATCAGCCGCCCATGCTGATTTCACCTGAATTCATAAATAGACTCTAATAGAGAGAAGCATTGACACACACACATACTGGTTTGTGGCAAGTGTGTTGCATCAGGAGTGTGAACTGTGGTGGCCTGAGGGTCTATGTGAATCAGACCAGAGTAAGAGAGCTACTGGAGCAAGTCTCTCACTTGGGCTCCCGAAGTGGCGCCAGGCGGTCTAAGGCACTGCAATGTCCGTGCTAAGGCGGTCCAACTACAGAACCCTGGTTTGAATCCAGTCTTTGTATCACAACCGCCATGATTGGGAGTCCCATAGGGCGGTGCACAATTGACCCAGCGTCGTCCGGGTTTTGGCAGGTGTAGGCCGTCATTGTAAATAAGAAAAAACAGGAAAAAAAAATTTGGTTTTTCCTTTTTAACTGACCCTTGCCTAGTTAAATAAAGGTTAAATAAAAATTAAAATAAAAAACATCAAGTCTTTCAACTCTATTAACAGATAGGTAGGATCCAGTCCTCTCTGTCTCCTACAAAGCAATGGCACCTCTATTACAGATAGGAGGATCATATCTCTGTATCCCTACAAGATGGCACCTCTATTTACAGATAGGAGGATTAGTCTCTTCTGTCTCCTACAAAAGATGGCAACCTCTATTACAGATAGGGAGGATCAGTCTCTCTGTCTCCTACAAAGATGGCACCTCTATTACAAGATAGGAGGATGCAGTCCTCTCTGTCCTCCTACAAAAGATGGCACCGTCTATTACAGATAGGATGAATCAGTCTCTCTGTCTCTACAAAGATGGCACCTTCTATTGACAGATAGATGAATCAGTCTCTCTGTCCTCCTACAAAGATGTAACTCTATTACAGATAGGAGGATCAGTCTCTTCTGTCTCCTACAAAGATGGCACCTCTATTACAAGATAGGAGGATCAGTCTCTCTGTCTCCTACAAAGATGTCAACTCTATTACAAATAGGAGGATCAGTCTCTCTGTCTCCTACAAAGATGGCACCTCTATTACAGATAGAGGGATCAGGTCTCTCCCTGTCTCCTACAAACAGAATGTCAACTGCTATTACAGATGGATGATCAGTCCTCTCTGTCTCCTACAAGATGCACCTGCTATTAACAGATAGGAGGATCAAGTCTCTCTGTCTCCTACAAAGGATGTCACTCTATTACATGATAGGATGATCAGTCTCTCTGTCTCCTAAAAGAATGTCAACTCTATTACAGAATAGGATGATCAGTCTCTCTGTCTCCTACAAGATTGGCACTCTATTACAGATAGTGAGGATCAGTCTCTCTGTCTCCTACAAAGACGGCACCTTCTATTACAGATAGGAAAGATCAAGCTCTCCATGTCTCTACAAGGATGTCCGCAACTCTATTACAGATTAGGAGGTCAGTCTCTCTGTCCTCCTACAAAGATGTCAACTCTATTAACCAGATAGGATGAAGCAGTCTCTCTGTCTCCTACAAAGATGGTACCTCTATTAACCAGATAGGGGATCAGTTCTCTGTATCCTACAAGATGTCAACTCTATTTACAGATAGGAGGATCAGTCCTCTCTGTCTCCTCAGATGACACCGTCTATTACAGATAGGAAGGATCAGTCTCTCTGTCTCCTACAAAGATGTCAACTCTATTACAAGATAGGATGATCAGTCCTCTCTGTCTCCCTACAAAGATGTCAACGTCTATACAGATAAGGATGAATCAGTCTCTCTGTCTCCTACAAAGATGGCAACCTCTATTAACAAGATACGGAGGATCAGTCTTCTTCTGTCCTCCTACCAAAAGATGGCACCCTCTATTACAGATAGGAGGATCAGTCTCTTGTCTCCTAAAGATGTTTCAAACTCTATTACAGATAGGAAGGATCAGTCTCTCTGTCTCCTACAAAGATGGCAACCTCTATTACAGATAGGAGGATCATCTCTCTGTCTCCCTACAAAGATGTCAACTCTATTACATATAGAGGATCAGTCTCTCTGTCTTCCTAACAAAGATGGCACCTCTAATACAAGATAGGAGGAATCGTCTCTTGTTCTCCTACAAAGATGTCAACTCTATTACAGATAGGATGATGCAGCTCTCTCTGTCTCCTACAAAGATGGCACCTCTATTACAGAGTAGGAGGAATCCAGTCTCTTCTGTCTCCTACAAAGATGTCAACTTTCTATTATCAGATAGGAATGATCAGTCTCTCTGTCTGCCTACAAAGATGTCAACTCTATTACAGATAGATGATCAGTCCTCTCTGTCCTCCCTACAAAGAATGGCACCTTATTACAGATAGGAGGATCAAGTCTCTCTGTCTCCTACAAAGACGGACTCTAATTACAGATAGGAGGATCAGTTCTCTCTGTCTCCTACAAAGATGTCAACTCTAATTACAATAGGCAGGATCAGTCCCTCGTCTGTCTCCTACAAAGATGTCAACTCTATTACGATAGGATGATCAGTCTCTCTGTCTCCTACAAAGATGGACCTTATTACAGATAGGAGGATCAGTCTCTCTGTCTCCTACAAAGAATGGCCTCGTATTACAGATGGAGGATCAGTCTCTCTGTCCTCCTACAAGATGTCAACTCTATTACAGATAGGAAGGATCAGTCTATCCTGTTCTCCTAACAAAGATGGCTTACTCTATTACAGATAGGAGGATCAGTCTCTCTGTCCCTACAAAGATGTCAACTCTATTAGCAGATAGGAGATCAGTCTCTCTGTCTCCTACAAAGATGTCAACTTCAATTACAGATAGGATGATCAGTCTCTCTGTTCCTACAAAAGAGATGGCACCTCTATTACAGATAGGTAGGATCAGTCCTCTCTGTCTCCGTACAAAGATGGCACCTCTATTACAGATAGGAGATCAAGTCTCTCTGTCTCCCTACAAAGATGTCCCAACTTCTATTACAGATAGGAGGATAAGTCTCTCTGTCTCCTACAAAGATGGCACTCTATTACAGATAGGAGGATCAGTCCTCATCCTGTCCTCCTACAAGATGTCAACTCTATTACATATAGGAAGGATCAGTCCTTCTCTGTCTCCTAACAAAGATGGCACCTCTATTACAGATAGGAGGATCAGTCTTCTGTCCCAACAAAAGATGTCAACTCTAATTACAGATAGGATGATTCAGTCTCTCTGTCTCCTACTAAGATGGCACCTCTATTACAGATAGGAGGATCCAGTCCTCTCTGTCTCCTACAAAGATGTCAACTCTATTACAGATAGGTGATCAGTCTCTCTGTCTCCTACAAAGATGTTCAACTCTATTACAGATAGGAATGATCAGTCTCTCTGTCTCCCTAGCAAGATGGCACCTCTATACAGATAGGAGGATCAGTCCCTCTCTGTCTCCTACAAAGACGGCCACCTTCTATTACAGAATAGGAGGACAGTCTCTCTGTCTCCTACAAAGATGTCAACTCTATTACAGAATAAGGAGGATCCAGTCTCATCTGTCTCCCTACCCAAAAGATGTCAACTCTATTACAGATAAGGATGAGCAGTCTCTCTGTCTCCTACCAAAGAATTGGTACCCGCTCTATTACAGATAGGAGGATCAGTCTCTTGTCTCCTACAAGAATGTCAACTCTATTACAGAATTAGGAAGGATCAGGTCCTCTCTGTCTCCTACAAAAGATGGCACCTCTATTAAACAAGATAGGAGGATCAGTCTCTCTGTCTCCTACAAAGATGTCAACTCTATTACAGATAGGATGGAATCAGTCTCTCTGTCTCCTACAAAGATGTCAACTCTATTAACAAGATAGGTGAATCAAGTCTCGTCTGTCTCTACAAAGATGGCTACCTCTTATTACAGATAGGAGGACCGTCCTCTTGTCTCCTACAAAAGATGGCAACCTCTATTACAGATAGGAAAGGATCGTCCTCTCTGTCTCCTAACAAAGATGTCAA
>NW_019943077.1:186738-190063 GCF_002910315.2 Salvelinus sp. IW2-2015
TCTCTCCCTACCTTCATCTCTCTTCCACCCCACCTCTCTCTCTCTTTTTCTCCCTCCACCATTCTCTCCCCCTCTTCTCTCTATCCGCCCTCCTCTCTCTCTTTTTCTTCTTCTCTCTCCCTCCTCCCTCAACCTCTCTCTAATCCCGCCCGTCTCTCCTCCCTTTTTCTCTCTTTCTTTCTCTCTCTCTGTCCCACTTTCTACCTCTCCCTCCCTCTCTCCCTCTCTTTCGCGCTCTCTCGCTCTCTCCCTCTCTATCCATCTCTATCCATCTCTCTCTGCCTCCCTCTCCTTCTCTTTCTCTCCCTCCCTTTCTCGCTCGCTCCCTCTCTCTCTTTCTCCTTCTTTCTCCTCTCTCTGTCTCCCTCTCTTTCTCTCTCTCTGTCTGTCTCCTTCTCTCTCTCTGTCTGTCTCTTTCTTCATCTGTCTCTATTGCTATGAGTAGTAATATTGTTCTGTTCCTGATTTCTCTTTCACTGCATCCCGTTCTCTCTCTATGATAAACATACTGTATGCAGTAAACAGGATACTCTACGATAAACATACTGTATGCAGTAAACAGGATACTCTACGATAAACATACTGTATGCAGTAAACAGGATAATATGCCCCTTATCACGCCACTGCAATCATTAGCTGCTACTCATCAATTCATTTATTAAATGCTCTACAGTAAATCCAGGCCCTTGGGGGTCCGGGCAGTGTGTTTGTGTGTGTGTGTACGTAAGTGTGTGTGTGTGTGTATCTTTTTGTGTGTTTGTGTATGTGTGTGTATGTTCTCGCCCGCTCTGTCCTAGAAACTAAAAACAGACTGTGAGATGCTCCTCTCCCCCACCAGATCTCAGAGAGCATCAGACGAGTGTAGAGAACAGGATGAAAGATTCATACGTACAATTCAAGTCAGATCATCCACTCACCCCTCCCTCTATCACCCCATTGACACACACACACCCCCCCCACACACACACACATTTTACCCTCCCCCTCTCCTGCTGACTACCTCCAAAAGCACAATTCAAGTGAGATCTTCCACATTCTATTCCTCCCTTCCTCATACCCCCCCCCTTCCTTTGCCCTACAAAGCCTCCCTCTTCACACACACACAAACACTGTCGACTCCCACTCTCTCCCCAATCTCCTTTTATTCATGTGTGTGGGTGTGTATATACACTTGCGTGTGTGTGCATGTGTTCAAGTGTGCGTGCGAGTGTGTGTGTTTTCATCTCCACACCAGGCTTAGGGCCATCTGGTATCAGTGCTGAGGCCAGGGAGAGTAGTCCTTGGTCCAGAGGCCTGGGAGAAGCGGATTACCCTGGAGGAGAGAGGGAACCAAACAGGAGCAGAAGAACAGAGCTTCAAAAGGCCTAACCTCCATGAATCTCTCATCTCTCTCATGTCTCCTACAGCATCTGGATGTGATATTAAGTCTGGAAAACTTCTGGAAAACTACTGGAAAAACTTCTGGAAAACTACTGGAAAAACTAGTGTGATGAGTAACCTTATCGGAAGCTCAATTGCATTTTCTTGATTCCTTGCTTCCTCTCTCCTCGCCTCCTTAAAATCCATTGGATGAGGTCAGAGGTCCCTCCCCTCTTATCCAATGGGAATCAAGAGAGGAATCAAGGAAATGCAGTTGAGATTCTCCCCTGAGATCTATCTGAGCAAACGCCTAGGCTTCAGTTTAGTGGGCTAATGCATGCGTTCAGTACATGTAGGTAAGGCACTATCATGTCTGACATGGATACTAAGGTACTGATTAATTAAGGAATAGTTTATGCTAATTCAGAACTAGTGCGTCAATTTCTCTGCCAAGGAAGATCAAGCACAACATCTTAAAATCATTATGAAAAGTAGCAGAAAGCATCTGAAGTTTGAGTTGCTTGCAGTGCTTGCGTAGATGTGTTATAAGCAACAAACTTCAGTCTCAAATACCATCCTGAACATTCCCATAAATGTCTCCTGGGTTCAAATGTGTTTGGAATGTGTTTGGAGTGTGTTTGGAATGTGTTTGGAGTGTGTTTGGAGTGTGTTTGGAGTGTGTTTGGAGTGTGTTTGGAATGTGTTTGGAGTGTGGGGAACACATCAAAGAGAGACGGGGATGCTGTGTGTATGTGTGTGTGTGCTCTTGCATGTATGGGTGAGTGCGTGTGTTTGTGCGTGTGTGTGTGTGTCTGTGCACGTACGTGCACGCGTGTGTGTTTGTGTTGTGGCCTGAGGCTGGTTGATATCGAAGGGCTGTGGTGTAGCAGTAAACACCTTGCCCTCCATCTCTCTGACGGTGTGTAGTCTGTCTGCTGCTGCCAGGTATTATCAGAACTTTTGAACTTCTTGGGTAAAATAAGTTAGAAATTTAAGAAACAAGTTCAAAGTCACTTTGCATTGGTGGAGTACAAGTTGCACATGAAAAACAGGTGTATTGGCTGTGATAATGGTCAAATCACTTTTGTAAGTAGTTCGTATTATGTCGCCACCAATTGATGCAAGTTCTCCCCACTTAAAAGATGAGAGAGGCCTGTAATTTTCAATCATAGGTACATCTTCAACTATGACAGACAAATGATGGAAAAAAAACAGAAAATCACATTGTAGGATTTTTAATGAATTTATTTGCAAATTGATGGTGGAAAATTAAGTATTTGGTCACCTACAAACAAGCAAGATTTCTGGCTCTCACAGGACCTGTAACTTCTTCTTTAAGAGGCCATCCTGTTCCCTACTCCGTTACCTGTATTAAATGGCACTGTTTGAACTTGTTATCAGTATAAAAAGACACTGTACACAACCTCAAACAGTCACACTCCAAACTCCACTATGGCAAGACCAAAGAGCTGTCAAAGTGACACCAGAAACAAAATTGGTAGACCTGCACCAGGCTGGGAAGACTGAATCTGCAATAGTGAAGCAGCTTGGTTTGACGAAATCAACTGTTGGGGACAATTATTTAGAAATGGGATAGACAACAAGACTACTGAGTAATCTCCCGCGATTGGGGCCTCCACGAAGATTCTCACCCCGTGGGGTAAAAATGACTCACCAAGAACGTGAGCAAAAATCCCATGAACCACACGGGGGGACCGTATGTGCAATGACTCTGCAGAGAGGCCTGGGACCAAGTACAAAGCCTCACATCAGCAAAGGCATCTGGAAGATGAAACGTGGCTGGGTCTTTCGCGCATTACACAACGATCCCCAAACACACCGGCCAGGCACGACGACATGTGGGCCTTCGTAAGAAATTCCATTAAAATATCCTAACAATGGGATTTTTTTCTCACTTTTTGTCTGTCATAGTTGATAGGTGTAACTATGATGAAAATCTACAAGG
>NW_019943077.1:196340-205277 GCF_002910315.2 Salvelinus sp. IW2-2015
TTTGCCCCACTGTATGGCCTGTGTGGTACTGATACAAATCCTGTGAAATTTCCTCTACCCCTTCCATCTGGTGTACTCATATTTTAATGCATTGTAGCACTTTACATATCTCTAATGTTCGTAAACCACCCCCAGCGAATGAATCAAGTACAACTATACTCAATGCAGATACACATCTCATCTCACCATATTTCATATGGATGGATGGAGGTGATTTACCTCCCAACAACATCTCAAAATTAAGCCACCCTAACAACGGGGGAGGGTGCCCCTGCCTTAGATCAAAGGCTCCACACGGGTGTACACACTCCCTTTAAATGAGATTAGAAAGGTGCAGGGTTAGGAATATATCTGTTCATATGAATATGAATGTCCAGCCTGAGGGGAGAGATAGAGGATACGAAAGTACATGGTGAGACTGCAATGTGTGGCTTTGTGCTTTCTCACACACACACACACAAACGCTCACCCACATTCAAACAATCACTGAGTGCCCAGAAACTCAGGAAAAGGGTAGGTTATAGAACACAGAACAATGTTAATGTGTGACACAATAAGCCAACACATCACAAGTGTCTGCTGAGGGGAGGARGGCTCATAATAATGGCTGGAATGGAGCAAATGGAATGGCATCCAACACATGTGTTTGACACCATTGCATATATTCCGTTCCAGCCATTACTACGAGCCATCCTCCCCAATTGAGGTGCAACCATCCGCCTGTTCCACACATTGATATCAATGAGTATATGGGCAACTTTGCATTCAGAAAGTATTCACACCCCTTGACTTTTTCCACATTTTGTTGTATTACAGCCTGAATAAAAAAAATATTAAATTGAGATTTAGTGTCACTGGCCTACACACAATACCCCATAATGTCAAAGTAAAATGATGTTTGTTTTAATACTACCTCATCTCTGTACTCCACACTTTCAAATATCTGTAAGGTCCCTCAGTCGAGCTATGAATGTCAAACACAGATTCAACCACAAAGACCAGGAAGGTGTTCCAATGCCTCGCAAAGAAGGGCAGTTATTGGTAGAGTTATTAATTACACCCAGTCACTACAAAGATACAGGCATCCTACTTAACTCAGAGAGGAAGGACATTTCTCAGGGATTTCACCATGAGGCCAATGGTGACTTTAGAACAATTACAGAGTTTATTGCTTGTGATAAGAGAAAACTGAGGATGGATCAACAACATTGTAGTTCCTCCCCAATACGAACCTAACTGACAGAGTGAAAAGAAGGAAGCCTGTACAGAATAACAATATTCCAAAACATGCATCCTGTTTGCAATAAGGCACTAATGTAAAACTACCAAAAATGTGGCAAAGAGATACACTTTATGTGCTGATTAATACATGTTATGTTTGGGGCAAATCCAACACATCACTACCACATCACTACCACTACCATTTTCAAGCATGGTGGTGGCTGCATCATGTTACGGGTATGCTTGTAATCGTTAAGGACTGGGGGGGTTTTCAGGATAGAAGAGAAACAGAATGTAGCTAAGCACAGGCAAAATCCACCAGACACTGGGAGATGAATGCACCTTTCAGCAAGACAATAACCTAAAACACAAGGCCCCATATTCACTGGAGTTGCTTACCAAGATGACATTGAATGTTCCTGAGTGGCCTAGTTACAGTTTTGACTTAAATCGGCTTGAAAATCTATGGCAAGACTTAAAAAATCTAATCAAATTGTATTAGTCACATGCGCCGAATAGAACAGGTGTAGACCTTACAATGAAATGCTGAATAGAACAGGTGTAGACCTTACAATGAAATGCTTACTTATGGGCCCCTAACCAACAATGCAGTTTAAAAATATACGGATGAGAATAAGAAATAAAAGTAACAAGTAATTAAAGAGCAGCAGTAAAATATCAATAGCGAGACTATATACAGGGAGGTACCGGTACAGAGTCAATGTGCGGGGGGACTGGTTAGTTGAGGTAATATGTACATGTAGGTAGAGTTATTAAAGTGACTATGCATAGATGATAACATCAGAGGGTAGCAGTGGTGTAAAATAGGGGGAGAGAGGGGGGGCAATGCAAATAGTCTGGGGAGCCATTTGATTAGATGTTCAGGAGTCTTGTGGCTTGGGGGTAGAAGCTGTTTAAGAAGCCTCTTGACTAGACTTGGTGCTCCGGTACCGCTTGCCATGCGGAAGCAGAGAGAACAGTCTATGACTAGGGTGGTTGGAGTCTTTGACAATTTTTAGGGCCTTCCTCTGACACCGCCTGGTATAGAGGTCCTGGATGGCAGGAAGCTTGGCCCCAGTAATGTACTGGGCCGTTCGCACTACCCTCTGTAGTGCCTTGTGGTTGGAGGCCGAGCAGTTGCCATACCAGGCAGTGATGCAACCAGATGGATGTCTAGCAATGATCAAAACCAACTTGACAGAACTTGAGGAATTTAAAAAATAAATGTGCAATATTTTACAATCCAGGTGTGCAAAGCTCTTAGAGACTTACCCAGAAAGACTCACAGCTGTAATCACTGCCAAAGGTGATTCTAACGTGCATTCACTCAGAGGTGTGAATACTGAGATATTTCCGTATTTCATTTTCAATAAATTTGCCTCAAAAAATGTAATCATGTTTTCAGTTTGTGTAGATGGGTGAGAGAGATTTTTTTATTTATTTAATCAAATTTTAATTCAGGCTGTAACASAACAAAATGTGGAATGAGTCAAGGGGTATGAATACTTTTTGATGGCACTGTATTGTATTGGCCATTGAGAGGCTTTGGAGCCACCGGTCAGCCATATTGACACTCCCCAGTWGGAGCAGMCCWCKATAGGAATGAACGGAATTCTACASTATTTCAATTAAATGTTTGGAGGACAAAATTATATGTATTTAATTAAGTATTTTMTTGTTGTAGAGGGGACTATGTTGAGGAGTATAATGCTTGTCTGCATGTCAACCCCAATACATATTCATGTCATCGTCAACAAACAACTGCATTACAGTTAAACAACCACTTTGACTACCACCACCTATTTCTGTATGCTAGCTATGCTACCAGCTTATACGAACAGTAGTTAGCATTTAGCAGTCACTTCTTCTAAAACTGAAAAGGGACAACTTCTAAATGTTATGCAGAGAAAACTGCCACATTTAAATAAATCGGACTTTAGCAACCACATTGTGGGCCTTTTACATCAACAATACATCAATCAGACAAATATCCACTTTGTTAGATCGGATTCGTTGAATGTGCGTCAATCCGGCATCCTTCTTCTATCCACCTGTYTTCCATTGACCTCTTTAACGCATCTATTGTGGTTTGTAGATAAAGACCCAAGATGYCTGAATGGTTGCTGCACTACAGTGGAAGCGTCGAGACCTCTCCCATCTTCCCCGGGTCTTTAGTGTACAAGAGAAAGTAATGCACTACATGTTCAATCAATATACCTGCTAAATAATGGTTAATAAATAACTCTAAGGGGGTAAGATCTGTGACTTTTTCCTAAATTCTGTTATATTTTTTCCCAAATTATATTTTCTCAGTTTTATTTTTCCTTGTTTCAGATTTTTTTTAAATGTTTCACTCTCAAAACGACAATTGTTCATATAAAAACAACAAAATTGGATGTTAATGTTTAACCCTGGTGTGGTGTTATTTTTGTTATTCACCCAATGTTCACGGGTCTGATGGACCCACAACATTATTGGGTTTTTAAAACAATAGAGCCATAACAATTTACGTAAAAATACTTCATACCTAATACTTAGATGTTGACAWTTGCAAGCAATATAGACAGCATACATGGTTAATATTTGCCATTTACCTCTGCTAGATCACATTTTTCAATTAAAACCCTATTCGTTTTTGAAAATAAAATGTAAACAAAAATCAATTACAATCAACACATGGGTGTTAATCTTGAACAAATATAAATGAAACAAGGTTTTATCACTATTGATGTTTATTGCTTTGAAATGAACAAATTGGAAGGATACATTTTACATACAGTATTTTATAGAAATGATAAATTAGCCTCATTGAACACAAATTAAGGCCGGTCTATACACCACATGAGGGACAGAGATTTATTGTGTGTGTGTTGCAAAAGTATTTCTTTCACTTGATGCATGTGTACTGTGTCTTCCTGTCCTTCTTGGCTCCACACACATAGCACCGCTTCTTCTTGTTGCTACCGGCTGCAATCTAGAATGATGAAAACACTTAGTTCAGYAAATACACTAATCACTCACTCACCATTCTGTATACATCTGGCCCTTCTTTGGACACTGTGTTAACTAARCTCCAAACGAGCTTCAATGCCATACAACACTCCTTCCGTGGCCTCCAACTGCTCTTAAACGCTAGTAAATCCAAATGCATGCTTTTCAATCGTTCGCTGCCCTCACCCGCCTGCCCGACTAGCATCACTACCCTGGATGGTTCTGACTGAATATGTGGACAACTACAAATACCTAGGTGTCTGGCTAGACTGTAAACTCTCCTTCCAGACTCATATTAAACATCTCCAATCCAAAATTAAATCTAGAATCGGCTTCCTATTTCGCAACAAAGCCTCCTTCACTCACGCCGCCAAACATACCCTTGTAAAACTGACTATCCTACCGATCCTCGACTTCGGCGATGTCATTTACAAAATAGCTTCCTATACTCTACTCAGCAAACTGGATGCAGTCTATCACAGTGCCATCCGTTTTGTTTACCAAAGCCCCTTATACCACCCAACACTGCAACCTGTATGCTCTAGTCGGCTGGCCCTCGCTACATATTTGTCGCCAGACCCACTGGCTCCAGGTCATCTATAAGTCTATTCCTGTCTCTTATACACATCTAGATGTGTATAAGAGACAGTAACAACACCCACCCATAGCACGCACTCCAGCAGGTATATCTCGCTGGTCATCCCCAAAGCCAACACCTCCTTTGGTCGCCTTTCCTTCCAGTTCTCTGCTGCCAATGACTGGAACGAATTGCAAAAATCGCTGAAGCTGGAGACTTATATCTCCCTCACTAACTTTAAACATCAGCTATCTGAGCAGCTAACCGATCGCTGCAGCTGTACATAGCCCACCCAATCTACCTACCCCATCCCCATATTGTTTTTATTGACTTTTTTGAGCTTTTGCACACTAGTATTTCCACTTGCACACCATCATCTGCTCATCTATCACACCAGTGTTAATTTGCTGAACTGTAATTACTTCGCTACTATGGCCTATTTATTGCCTTACCTCCTCACGCCATTTGCACACACTGTATYTAGCCTTTTTTTCTATTGTGCTATTGACTGTACGCTTGTTTATTCCATGTGTAACTCTGTGTTGTTGTTTGTGTCGCACTGCTTTACTTTATCTTGGCCAGGTCGCAGTTGTAAATGAGAACTTGTTCTCAACTAGCTTACCTGGTTAAATAAAGGTGAAATTAAAACATATATACAGTAGTTACAGCAGGCCAAGGTATGAGAGTCAGACAAACACACATGCAACAACATCACTCACACTTACTTCCAGTATTGGAGTTGTTGGTTCTGTGGGTTGGACGGATGGGGCACCAGCATCCTCCTCCTGAATCCTCCTKACGATGGCTGCAGAAGTTGGGGTCCTTGGGATATGTTGCCTCCTCTGGATTTGAGGTCTTACCAATGCCTTGCCCAGTTCYTCGAGAAAGAGCCATCTCCTCCGGAGCTTTCCTCTGTTCCAATCTGGGTTCAACGTCATCCAGATGACAAACGCGTTGTACGCCAAGATGTCCAAGATGTTGAAGAACATCACAAGTGGCCAGAGTAGTGTTCTTCTTTTTCAGCTGTAGTCAGTCACCAGTCAGTCTAAATTGTCCATTCCTCCTTTTGTGGCATTATAATCCATTATTATTTCTGGGTTTTGATGTTCCTGGACACAGATTCTCGCATCACTATGCATCGTACTCATGAGTACCACATTTTTGCCTTTCTTTGGCACATAGGACACTAGGGACGTGTCAGCTGTAAACACAAACTTAGAGGAATTGATAGGGCTGATCCCTGTATTCAACAGCTGAAGTGGGAGCTCTGGCTTGTTTTTTCGTACTGTTCCTACCTGTCACACCCTGATCTGTTTCACCTGTCTTTGTGATTGTCTCCACCCCCCTCCAYGTGTCGCCCATCTTCCCTATTACCCCCTGTGTATTTATACCTGTGTTTTCTGTTTGTCTGTTGCCAGTTCGTTTTATTTCATCAAGCCTACCAGCGTTTTCCCCTCTGCTCCTGTTTCTCGATTGTTCCTGTTTTCTTGTTTTCTCGGTGTTGACCATTCTGCCTGCCCTGACCCTGAGCCTGCCTGCCGTCCTGTACCTTTGCCCCACCTATCTGGATTACTGACCCCTGTCTGCCCTTGACCTGTCTTTTGCCTGCCCCTGTTGGATTAATAAACTGTTGTTAATTCAACGTTGTCTGCATCTGGGTCTTACCTGAAATGTGATACTATCATCGTCAGCTTCCTCTTGTGGAGCTCCTGACTCAGCTTGTGCAAAGTAAAATAGTTATCGCTGCTGATGTTGAGGCCACGGAGTCCCTGTGTCACATCCAGGACAACCCGCATCCCTTGGTTCTTCTCAGGGGCTCCTCCATCAGGCTTCCCCGTATACACTTGCAAGTTCCATGCATATGATGAAGCAACATCACAGGCAGCCTAGATATTGATTCCATATTTTGCGGGTTTAGATGGTATGTACTGCCTGAAGGGGAAGCGGCCTCTTAATGGCATAAGCTGCTCATCAACTGTAACGTTGGGCCCAGGGTTGTAAAACAGTGGAAGGCGATCCACCCACTTGTCCCACACTGACCTGATTGCAGCTAGCTTGTCTCTCTGCCGCCGATCTGGTCTGGTGTCTCGGTTATCAAAGAGGATAATCCTGGAAATAATATGGAAGTTTTCCAGAGATATTGTTGCACGGAAAAGTTCTCTGCCAGTTTCTGCATCCCGCAGGGATTCTGTGGATTCCCCATTGGATCTGAAAACACCAGCAAGGATAAGAACCCCAAAGTATACATGTAAATGAGTTTGATCCATCTCCTTCTATCTCTCTCCAAAAACACACCTTCCCTCCAAATTAGTGCAGTCTAGAATGATTTTCTGGACGGTGTCTGGGATGAACAGTTCAAAAGAAGACTTTATGTCCTGCACATGAGTAACCGCCATCTGCGTCGGTCCTGGTTGCATCCTTATCACATTGGCAGCCATGCGGGGTGACTCATTCCTTGGGGAAGAAGACCATTTAATTTCACAATTATTTGACATCCATATTTCTCCTCCTTCAGGCTGCTGATGAGCTGGTTGCTGACTGGCTGGTCCTGTGGCTGGCTGCTGATGTGCTGGTCCGGGGGCTGTCTGAGGGTCAATCTCATCCTCTTTTTCCAACTCACTGTCAGACTCCAAATTGACAGAGACATGATCCTCATATTCAGAGAATTCTTCATCAAAGTCRTCTTCCACACTAGCTTTCTGAGGAGAGATCATTTTTGCCATACTGATTGATTGTGGTAAGGAGCCACACATGGAAAGCTAATTATTTGTTGTGTCCCTCCCTCAATTTGCACCTGGCTGGGGTGTGGGAAAATACAGAATTTTTACAATGTATCAAGATAATGTATTGTAATAACATTGTGCAGGTTTCTGCAGGACATTGTGTAGTTTCACACACRACATAAGGTAAAGAGTGTGAGAAAAGCGGGGGACAGGCAGACAGACAGTTAAATAAAGGTTAAATCAAAAAAATATTAAAACAGGCAGGGAGACAGACAATTTTCTTGGTGCTATGTTGAAACAGCAGTCCCAGGGAGGAAGAAGACAGAATGAAGGCACACAGCAAACCTTTTTGTTTCATTTTTACTTGTTWTCACCTACACACACACTTTTCTACACTTTTATTACCCTTGGGTCCAGTGGACCCGAACACCACATATGTAATATAAACGTGTAGGGGGGTGCACAGTGTGCACTCAATGAAAATGAGATATTTTACATGTTCTTCACAGAACTGACTTCACACGGAATGAGCGCACCACCCAGACAGACAGGAGCAATATTGCTGGAAATTAATWGGCAGATATTGTGTTTAGGTTTAGCTTTTTAAGCCAATAGTGGCTAACCAGCTGTGGGATTAGGTCAATGTTGTACTGATTAGATAGTAGGTGGGAGCTTGTGATGTCAGTTACTTGTGAGATTTGTTTATGACAGTTTTAGATGGAACACATGAAAAATGGCATGTAGGCCTACTTCGGAACTGTTTGGAGAGTTAAGGCATATGTGGTCTGCGAGCTACTGGTAGCTCGGGACCAACCTGTTGGAGACCCCTGATCTAGAGAGTGAATGTATCCTGCTGCCTCCCCAAGGTCTCTCCAGTGTTCAGGTATAGATAATCACAGTCTCAGAGCTCAGAGGAGAGCAACTCAGTGGACTGACCTATATTCATCTGCTCTGCTCCTCTCTCCCCCTAAGCCCTGCMACTGTGGACTCAATGTAAAGAGAGAGGAGACAGACCAGATATACACACACAGGGACAAACAGGGACACACAGGGACACACAGGGACACACACACACACACACGGGCACATCCATACACGCATGAATACACACACATGCATGAATACACACACACACACGCAGCCACATACAGTTGAAYTCGGAAGTTTACACACACGTAGGTTGGAGTCATTAAAACTTGTTTTTCAACCACTCCACAAATTTCTTGTTAAAAAACTATAGTTTTGGCAAGTCGGTTAGGACATCTACTTTGTGCATGACACAAGTCATTTTTCCAACAATTGTTTACAGACAGATTATTTCACTTATAATTCACTGTATCACAGTTCCAGTGCGTCAGAAGTTTACAAACACTAAGTTGACTGTGCCTTTAAACAGCTCGGAAAATTCCAGAAAATTATGGCTTT
>NW_019943077.1:205302-210229 GCF_002910315.2 Salvelinus sp. IW2-2015
AGAAGTTCTGATAGGCTATACTTGACATCAATGTCTTAACGTTACGAACACTATATGCGCTGAAATAGTATGTTTAACACCTCACGTGTGGATGTATCAGGCCTCACATTCTTGATGACGCCTTAAACCCACAACCTTGTTCTTACTAAACTCCATCTCCACCGCGCGCGCAAACGTGCGCTCGCGAGAATCAAAAATCAATGTCTGCTTGGTGGTATCTGACATCATGGGAAAATCATATTATAGAGAAAACAGGACGATCTATGCTCATGATGTTAGTAGAGACAGAGGAGAGAGGAAATTGTGCTAAGGATAGAACCATAACAGACATGAATAGAAATTACATAAATGGGAGGTCACCACTACGCGAATTTGACACTCCAGGTGAGGGAGCACACGTGTGTTCGCATGAGACAGCGTCTGCCTCGAAGGTACCAGCGAATTGTATTAAAACGGCTATTTCTGTACAAAGTATCATCATTATCAATAATGCAAGGATAAGCGGTCAAATAGTTACACACAGGTGAGAGGAAAAAAGAACGAGCCGGAGTGGGGGAGCTAATAGAACAAAAAGAAAAAGAGAAGAGAGACGCAGAGATAGGAGATAAGAGGGGAGAGAGCTAGAGAGAAGAGGAGAAATGGAAGAGTGGGAGAGAGAGAAGCGCTAAGAGAGAGCTAGACAGAGGAGAGAGTACTGAGAGAGCACAAAAGAGGTAAATGAGAGAGAAAGAGGGAAAGAGAGAAGAGAGAAAAGAGAGAGAGGGAAAGAAGAGAGAGGACAGGAGACTAGACGAGGAGTACACGCTATCTCGCGCATGAGGAGAAAACGAGAAGCTGTATGGAGAGTGGCGGAAAACTAGAAGATGGAAGGAGCAAAAAAGAGAGTCAAGTGAGAGAGAGACGAAAGAGCTAGAAGAAGAGAAAGAAAGAGCGCTACAGAGAATAGGAGCACGAAGAGGTTGTGAGAGAAAGAGTAGCACAGTAGGAGAAGAAGAGCTTAGATAGAGAGAGAGAGCACCTAGAGAGAGAGATATCAGAAAGAGAGGGAAAAGAAAAGGTAGAAGGTAAGAGATAGAGCTAGAGATCCTAACAGAGAGGTGCAAGAGAGAGCAGAGAAGGAAAGGAGCAGAGAGAGCACAGAAGAGATCGAATACATGGCATGGATACGGGAATGCCTGTTATGCCACAATTGTTAACTGAGTGTTCTAACTCGGGCATCACATAAGCGCCTCCGGGCTGCTATAAACGACTAGCAAGCTCTATTTACACCAAAAACTTTTTGAAAACTAGTATCAAGCTGGGCATTACAGAGCATGGCTACAAACATGTTTATGGTTCCACAAGGAAGAAGCACTTGCCTTCACGAAAACCACCTAGAAGCAGACGTATGGTTTAGCAACTGCCACCATCCTTTGTACACGGACCTAATCTAAAGATCGCACTTTGACTCTCTGCGGTGGATAAATCCATAGTGGATAGTCGCGTGGAAAATGCCCCTTTTAACTTAGCTTCCTGCTTATGAATATTCTATTATCCAAACACCAAGGTCTCAGAGCTTTGATTATTCATCCGGTCCATACAAAAATGACATTGTTATGTTTTGGGTAGGAACAAAAGGGAAGAGTGGAACCAGTAAAGATGGCCCATTTTTCTCGAGCTTTTAAGACGAAAGATAATACTGAGTTATCTTGACCATTTTGAGAGGGAAAAAGGGATGTTGCAAGCACTGAACACCATCCAACCATGAAAGCACGGGGTGGCAGCATCATGTTGTGGGTGTGTTTGCTGCAGGAGGACTGGTGGACTTCACACAAAGTAGATGGACCTAGCTCTTTTAGTTGATTTTCGTGAGGTTGGGATATGTGAGCCAGATCTTGGGGAGGGACACTTTCAGCATTGAGGTCCAAGACACAGTGGGCCTCCTCATTCTTAAATTGAAGAAGTTGGAATCCGAACCAAGACTCTAAGGAAGAGCTAGGCCCGCCCGACGGGTCCGAGCAAACTGCGCCATCGGCAGTGGAGAAGTGGTCCTTTGGGTGCGCGAGGGACGCAAGAACCGTTTTGGTCACTCTGACAGAGCATCGTGGAATAGCCCTAGTTCATTATGGTAGTCGATATTAACTCAGTCTATAGAGAAGAATTCCTTCTGTAGAGATAGGAGAACAGCTCTTCAGAAAGGACAAACTCTCACATAGTCTTGGTGAATTTGCCAAAGCTTCTAATCTCCCATGCAATTACCATAAGGAAGCCCCTTTGATATATGGTGGAGGAGCCTGACACATGTGAATCGGCAATAGCTGGCAGAGCTGCGACTCGGCGCTTAACAAAGTGCACTTTGTATCGCAGAAATGTGTCTTTGGGATGAATCTGCCAAACTCGGTACCTAAAGGAATCTCGAGTCAAGTATCTGTTGCTCATCGAGACAGCAAGGTTCCTAGCCTGAAGTACGCCTGTATTGAAACTACAATCGAAGTTAGAATATCAATTCTGGTCGACCCGGCCTGGATGCCATCAATGACTGCATTTCTGGCTAACGCTTCAGCGATGTAATCGGGACCTTATGGTACAGACAGGTGTTCTGTCTTCACCAATAAATCCACTTGGCCGTAACATTATTGTACGAACTTGCATATCGGTGTACGCAGCTAAGGTGGCCAACGCCAGCAAACAATCAATGTAGAGCATTGCATGTGGTGCAAGATGGGATGATTCTATTATCGGATTGCGGAAGGAGAACAAAGGACGACAGAGTCCGCGGACTGTACCTTAGCTCATCTGCGTTCAGTGTCTCATAGCAAAAGGTCTGAAAACGGTACACTACCGTTCAAAAGTTTTGGGTCACTTCAAAAATGTCCTTGTTTTTAAAGAAAATGCAAAAACAAATTGTCCTTTTATTAACATCAAATTTGATTGGAAAAATAACAGTGTAAGACATTGTTAGTTCGTAAGAGCATTGTAGCTGGAAACAGCCGGATTTTTAATGGAATATGTGCTCTAGCATAGGCAAAGAGCCATTATGCCATTATTAATTATTATTATTATCACAACCATGCACGTTCCCAATGGCAAACGTTGTGGTTAGCTAATCCAAGTTTATCATTTTAAAAAGGCTAATTTATCCATTAGAAAACCGTTTTGCAATAAGTTAGGCACAGCTGAAAACTGTTGGTCTGATTAAGAAGCAATAAAATGCGCTTCTTTAGACCTAGTTGAAGTATCTGGAGCAGCAGCAGCATTTGTTGGGTTCGTTTACAGGCTCAAATGGCCCAGAAAACAATAACTTTCTTCTGAAACTCCGTGCAGTCTATTCTTGTTTGAGAAAATGAAGGCTATTCTTCCATGCGAGAAAAATTGCCAGAAAAACTGAAGATCTCATATAACGCTGCTGTACTGGCTTCCATTCAAGAACAGAAGCAAACTGGCCCTACCCAGAATAGAAAGAGTGGGAGGCCCCAGTGCACAACTGGAGCAAGAGGACAAGTAAAGAGGACAAGTAACATACGTAGTTTGAGAAACAGTTTGAGAAACAGATGCCCTCACAAGTCCTCACTGGCAAGCTTCATTAAATAGTAGCCCGCAAAACACGAGTCTTCAAACGTCATCCAGTGGGGCGGGTGCGGGCTGCAATCGGTTGAAAAGCCTGCATTTAGTTGTACTAGCGTTTAAGAGCAGTTTGAGGCCAAGGAAGGAGTGTTGTATGGCATTGAAGCCCGTTTGGAGGTTAGTTAACACAGTGTCCAAAGAAGGGCCAGATGTATACAGAATGGTGTCGTCTCCGTAGAGGTGGATRAGGGAATCACCTGCAGCAAGAGCGACATCGTTGATATATACAGAGAAAAGAGTCGGCCCGAGAATTGAACCCTGTTGTACCTACATAGATACTGCCAGAGGTTCGGACAACAGGCCTTCTGATTTGACACACTGAACTCTATCTGAGAAATAGTTGGTGAACCAGGTGAGGCAGTCATTTGAGAAACCAAGGCTGTTGAGTCTGCTGATAAGAATACGGCGATTGACAGAGTCGAAWGCCTTGGCCAGGTCGARGAAGACGGCTGCACAGTACTGTCTTTTAACGATGGCGGTMATGATATCGTTTGGTCAGTGATCTGTTTATTAAKTTGGCTTTCGAAGACTTTAGAAAGGCAGGGCACGATGGATATAGGTCTGTAACAGTTTGGGTCTAGAGTGTCACCCCCTTTGAAGAGGGGGATGACCGCGGCAGCTTTCCAATCTTTAGGGATCTCGGACAATAAGAAGGAGATGTTGAAGAGACTGGTAATAGGGGTTGCAACAATGGCGGCGGATAATTTTAGAAAGAGAGGGTCCAGATTGCCTAGCTGATTTGTACGGGTCCAGGTTTTGCAGCTCTTTCAGAACATCTGCTATCTGGATTTGGGTGAAGGAGAAGCTGGGGCGGCTTGGGCAAGTAGCTGTGGGGGGTGCGGAGCTGTTGGCCGGGGTTGGGGTAGCCAGGAGGAAAGCATGGCCTGCCGTAGAAAAATGCTTATTGAAATTCTCGATTATCATGGATTTATCGGTGGTGACTTTCCTAGCCTTAGTGCAGTGGGCAGCTGGGAGGAGGTGCTCTTATTCTTCATTGACTTTACAGTGTCCCAAAACTTTTTGGAGATGGAGCTACAGGATGCAAATTTCATTTGAAAAAGCTAGTCTTTGCTTTCCTAACTGACTGTGTGTATTGGTTCCTGACTTCCCTGAAAAGTTGCATATCGTGGGAACTATTCGATGCTAGTGCAGTCCTCCACAGGAAGTTTTTGTGCTGGTCGAGGGCAGTCAGGTCTGGAATGAACCAAGGGCTATATCTGTTCTTAGTTCTACATTTTTTGAAAGGGGCATGCATATTTAAGATGGTGAGGAAATTACTTTTAAAGAACGACCAGGCATCCTCTACTGACGGGATGAGGTCAAT
>NW_019943077.1:215469-218480 GCF_002910315.2 Salvelinus sp. IW2-2015
TGTGGAAGGCTACCCGAAACGTTTGACCCAAGTTAAACAATGTAAAGGCAATGCTACCAAATACTAATTGAGTGTATCTTAACTTCTGAACCACTGGGAATGTGGTGAAAGAAATAAAAGCTGAAATAAATCATTCTCTCTACTATTATTCTGACATTTCACATTCTTAAAATAAAGTGGTGATCCTAACTGACCTAAAACAGGGAATTTTTATTTGGATTAAATGGCAGGAATTGTGAAAAACTGAGTTAAAATGTATTTGGCTAAGGTGTATTTAAACTTCAGACTTCAACTGCACACACACAAACACATGCATGAATACACACACACACATATATTCCTATAGCCATGTGTGTGTGTCCATGTGTGTGTGTGTCCATGTGTGTGTGTGTCCATGTGTGCACATGCATTCTGATGGTCAGGCTATAATTATGTCATCTACTCGATTTGGCCCAGTACAGAGTGTGTGTATGTGTGTTTGTGTGTGAGCTTGCGAATGTCCTTTTGTGTGTACTCATGTATGGTGGGATTCACAAGGACCCTCTGAGCCAGAATAGCCTCTCCTGTTTGGGAGAGAAGTGATGTTGTCATACTGGATAACTGTTGGATGGAGTGAGAGAATTCTGCAAAAACATCCTCTGTGTACAACGTAACACCCCAAATAATGCATTCAGAGCAGAATTAGGCGGATACCCACTAATTATAAAAATCCAGAAAAGAGCCGTTAAATTCTACAACCACCTAAAAGGAAGCAATTCCCAAACCTTCCATAACGAAGCCATCACCTACATAGAAATGAACCTGGAGAAGAGTCCCGTAAGCAAGCTGGCCCTGGGTCTCTGTTCACAAACACAAACAGACTTCACAGAGCCCCAGGACAGCAACACAATTAGACCCAACCAAATCATGAGAAAACAAAAAGATAATTTACAAAATAACTGGGCAAACTAGAATGCTATTTGGCCCTAAACAGAGAGTACGCTGTGGCAGAATACTTGACCACTGAGACTGACCCAAACTTAAGGAAAGCTTTGACTATGTACAGACTCAGGGAGCATAGCCTTGCTATTGAGAAAGACCACCATAGATAGACCTGGCTCTCAAAAGAAGACAGGCACACTGCCCACAAAATGAGGTGGAAACTGAGCTGCACTTCCTAACCTCCTGCCCAATGTATGACCATATTAGAGACACATATTTCCTTTAGATTACACAGATCCACAAAGAATTCAAAAACAAACCCCATTTTGATAAAATCTCATATCTATTGGGTGAAATACCACAGTGTGCCATCACAGCAGCAAGATGTGTGACCTGTTGCCACAAGAAAAGGGCACCCAGTGAAGAACAAACACCATTGTAAATACAACCCATATTTATGTTTATTTAGATGGAGAGAGAACCTACAGGAGGGTTGCTCTCCAGGAACAGGGTTGGAGAGAGAACCTACAGGAGGGTAGCTCTCCAGGAACAGGGTTGGAGAGAGNCAGGAGGGTTGCTCTCCAGGAACAGGGTTGGAGAGAGAACCTACAGGAGGGTAGCTCTCCAGGAACAGGGTTGGAGAGAGAACCTACAGGAGGGTAGCTTTCCAGGAACAGGGTTGGAGAACCCAGGTCTGAAATGACAGTTTAAAGGGCTTGTTGGAGGCAGAGTTAATTAGCTAGGTGATTGATTGACTGCTCTCTGCATAAACCCTTTCCTGAAGCTTCTCGATCCTAAGCCACATTGTTTATAAGTGTCACGCCCTGACCGTAGAGAGCTTTTTATGCTTGATTTGGGTGGGCATTCTATGTTCTTTTTTCTATGATTTGTATTTCTGTGTGTTTGGCCGGGTGTGGTTCTCAATCAGAGGCAGCTGTCTATCATTGTCTCTGATTGAGAACCATACTTAGGTTGCCTTTTCCCACCTGTCTGTGTGGGTAGTTGTCTATGTGTAGTTGCATGGCAGCACTCTGTTATTATAGCTTCACGTTCGTTTTGTTGTTTTTGTTAGTTTGTTTAAGTGTTCTTCGTTTTATTAAAGAAGAATGTATTCACATCACGCTGCGCCTTGGTCTCCTCACTACGACGAACGTGACAATAAGTATATTTGTGTGTGGGTGTTGCGTGCATGCATGCATGCGTGCATGTGTGTGTGTGTGTGTTTATTTCCAGATAGGATTTATATGCTATGGAATTGTGAAAATCTGGCCCCCATACCATTATGGTCACCTAATCATCCCCAGCGTKCAAGTAACTATTCCCCAGGTTGTTGCTGTAAATGGGAATGTTTTCTCAGTCAACTTAACTGGTAAAATAGGGGTTAAGTAAGTATAATACAAAATCATGGGGGAAGCAACTGTTGCCCRTGACAACCTGTCTCTGGGCTCTGATAGGCTGTGGAGCTGAGTTCTGTGTTCGGCTGGTGTTTCTATCATCTTCTACCAATCTACTGCTCTAKTTGTCTTTGTTATGCCATACGTATGAATATACAGATGCAGATCTGAACCAGGTTAGCATAGAAAATGTGTTCCATTCACTCCAGGGCCCGTATTCACAGAGTGTCTCGATCAGCACTCCCATGCTGAGACACTTTGTGAATAGATACAGGGCCTGGACTACATATCATTGTGTGGTGGGGGTGAACACAGAACAGAGACAGGAATCAATAGGAGTAGAAAATGAGGGTTTGTTTTATGGCTGTAATAAAGTGCCAGGCCATCCACAGAGACCACTAATGACTGCAGCAGGACCATTCTATATGTCAACAACATCCCTGTGGTGGTTTCTTTATAACGAATATGTACAATTCACGGCGAGATTACAGAGCGAGGTATAGGACAAAGTGTACTGTATGTTTGGCTATATTTCTTTTTTTTTCTATATACACACACATGCACACACTGAACAGAAGAGAGGCCTGGTGTAAGGGAAACTGGGGCAGAAAATCGACTGTTGGGCAGGGGCCAAGAACAGCAGAGACAGAGACACTATTATCAGCTGATGTGGTGGACTGGGTTAGAAAACATTTA
>NW_019943077.1:218730-223999 GCF_002910315.2 Salvelinus sp. IW2-2015
ACAACCCTGCTCCTGACAATACGCGGCAACGCACACATCACACACACCACACACACACACACACACAACCACACACACACACACACACACACACAATTACACACCACTGTCCACACACACCACACACACACCCCACACACACCACACAGACACACACAACACCTCACACACATCACACACACACCTTGTCACACTCTACAGCACACACACACCACACATTAATAGGAATTCCATGCCAGGCTAAGAATGAGAAAGAGAAGAGTAAGAATAGAATAAGCTACAAAGATGGAACATGAAAGGACAGAAGACCGGAATGGAAGCTCATCTTATAACAGAGACGAGAGAGATAGTGAATATAAAAGATAAGTAACCTTCCACGAATGAACTCACGTCAGCGGTTTACTTGGTGGACGAGTCATCTGCAGAGAGAAGAGAGAGCGGGTTGGAGAGGGCGAGAGAGAGTGAGCGAGTGAGAGAGAGAGAGAGAGAGGGATAGAGAGAGAGAGAGGGATAGAGAGAGAGAGAGCGAGAGAGAGAGAGAGAGAGAGAGAGAGAGCAGAGTACGAGGAATGAGACAGAAAGAGAAGGAGAGAGGTGGGTAATCTCGTAGTGTGGAGATAACACAGACACTCTTCACAATTGTAATGTTACAAATTGAATCTTTAAACTCACTGAGTAAAATACAGCACAATGAGCACAACACCAGTCTCTGAGCAGCAACATCCCACATAAGGCTCTGCGTAGTTCACTACTATATGGGTAATAGGGTACCGTTTAGACACAGCCCTTCACCCTGTATGTAGCAGTATAAATCAGTGTGTGGGTGTGTATCCTCCTTGCTGGTATAATCAATAGGTGACCCACGCCTGAGAAGGTCAGCCATGACAATACCAGCTGCCTTCGTTCATGTGTACTGAGACTTTAACTTGTTCCACTGCGGAGGTGCTATTGATTGCTCTGTACAGCGTTATTAGGAGGCAGGGGGTCATTTCACGCTACGGTTATGAGTGGTAGGGAGGCACGGAGGAAGGGAGAGAGGAAAGAAGGGAGTAGCTTGGAGGTGTGGGGAGTAGCTATCTACCCCCACCCACCCTCTTCTTCTCTTTTTGTACTATTTGATTTTTTCTCTATCCTTACCTCTTCCAATTCTTTCATTCCTCCCTCTATCTTTTTAGTGGATCGTTCCATTGCTATACCTCCATTCCTCTACGTATCTCTATTAACCATCACTCTGCTTCTTCCCCATCTCCGATCTACCTGCTTCTCTCTATCATCCTTTCTGTTTACTTCTCTCTTTCATTCAAGCCTCTAATCTTCCACTAGATTGGTAGGGACCAATCATTACCRCAATATGAAGCAACTCCCCCTAACGTATCTCAGATTCATACATATGGAACTGAGTATGGAGAATATGTTGATGTAGCAAAATGGAGGAGGACCCCAGGCGATGGAGGTTTCCCTGTTGAGTGTGTTCTGTTTGTTCTTTCACACTGTTAAATCACACACGACCATGTTCCTCTTCCTAGTTATAGTCACAGGAAGTGAAGTAGGGTTAGCTATGTTGTTTATATTCATACAGAACACTGTCAGGGTGAGGAGACATCAGTGAGGGTGAGGTAAGAGCTTTGAGGGCAAAGTGAAAGTTATGTGAGAGGGAGGAGAGAGCTGTGAGGGTGAGCAGAGAGCTGTGAGGGTGAGGAGAGAGCTGTGAGGGTGATGAGAGAGCTGTGTGGGTGAGCAGAGAGCTTTGAGGGTGAGGAGAGAGCTGTGAGGAGAGAGCTGTGTGGGTGAGCAGCACGACTGCTGAAGGTGAAGCGTAGAGAGCTGTGGAGGGTGAGGAGAGAGCATAGTGAGGGTGAGGAAGACGTGGGGTGAGGAGAGAGCTGTGATGGGTGAGGAGAGAGCTGGTGAGGGTGAGGAGAGAACTGTTGAGGAGCGAGCTGCGGGGGTGAGGAGAGAGCTGAAAGGGCGAGGAGAGAGCTATGAGAGTGAGGAAGAGCTGCGAGGGTCCGAGGAAAGAGGCGAGGATGAGGAGAGAGAACTGTGAGGTGGAGGAGAGAGTCCTGTCTTGTTTACCTGAGAGAGAGTGTTTGTGTGACTGTGTGATGAGTGTGTCTTGTGTGGCGAGAGCTTGTTTGTGGCATGAAACACACTTGCTTGGTAGGGTAGGTGTGTGTATGTTGGCATGAGAATGACACGGCTGTCCAAAAGAGATTCATCCAGTCAGGATCTCTGCCATAAGACATTGCCCCAGCTGTGATATGGAAGACAGCTCTGAGCCAAAGCAAATGGAGACAGTAGTGTGGAAGCATACACACACACACATTACACACACAATTACACAAACACATTACACACACACACATGACATACACCATTACACTGTAGACCTACAGATCACCACAGCCATTATACCACTAGCCCCTGAACAGACACACACATCGCAACCCACACCAATGAACATCACAACAAACTCACACACACTTTGTATTCGTTTCTTGTGTGATAAAGTAGACTCCCAAAAGAGTAGGCTGTTGCTTACACGTAACAGGTGTGAAATGGCTAGCAGGGATGGAAGCAATACTGCTGACACTAACTAAAACAATGAAAATCACATGCAAAACCAGATATGTGAATTAAACGTATTTGTGCAGTTAACACAAGTTTTGTTGTCTGCATCAGTGGCGCTTCCCTGATTTTAATAGATCTGTTTATGCTGTGGCAGCCTACTGCAAACCCAGTTGTTGTGAAGCTGATTAACACATCTTTGGGACCTTAATTATTTCAAATTTAACTTAGTTAAATAATAGATGTGGACTGATTCTTCGCAGCGATGGGTCTGCAGCTGTGCAGGACTTCAGAGAACCTTTTCCTAGCAAGAGTAACATGCTCTCACCAAAAATAAATAGAGTAGATAAGACACAGTAAACATGCCTGTGTTTAAGTCTGTGGTTTATGCAGGGCCAGACATACTGACTTTTGGGGGGGGGTGAAATCAGCTAACTTATATCCACTATCAACAATTTTGCCGTGGTACAGAGAGAAAAGAATTCTGTTTATAATGCTTTTTCTACACATTTTGTCGTGAGGCTAAGAGAAATGATATTTTGCTAATTTCCTGCACGACATTTGGAATGGAGCAGAGATGTTTCTATTCTTTCATTCTCTCTCAACCTCATGATTTTTGTTCACAATTTTCATTGAGACGAGCGGAAATGTATCATTTTTAAACAAATGTCCTAGCTATTCTACACTTTGGCACATGAGGGTGAGAGAACATTTTGCCGTTTTAAAGCTAATGTCCTGCTTTTCTACACATTTTGGCCATGAGGGTGAGAGAACATTTTTTGCCTGTTTATTAAGCCAAATGTCCTGCCTATATCTACACACATTTGGCCATGAGGGTGAGAACATTTTGCCGTTTTTAAAGCTAAATGTCCTGCTATTACTACAATTTCTTGCCTTTGATGAGGGTGAGAGAACAGCTTTTGCCGTTTTTAAAGCTAATGTCCTGCTATTCTACACATTTTGGCCATGAGGAGTGAGAGAACATTTTGCCGTTTTAAAGCGAATTTCCTGCAATTCTAAAACAATTTCCTGGGTTGGGGGACCCCTGGAGGTAGAGGACCTCGATACACACGTGCCTGTGGCGTGCCACGTTGTGTAATCCGGCCTGTGTACGTGTGTGTGTGTGTACAACTACAAAGTATTCATGTGTTCTTGGAAAGTGACAGATACAGACTAAGACAGAGACCAGAGACAGAGACAGAGACAGAGACCGAGACAGAGACAGAGACAGAGACAGAGACAGAGGACAGAGAGACGACGAGAAGATATGAGAGAGAGAGAGTAGTAGAGAGAGAGAGAGAGAGAGAAGAGAGAGAGAGAGAGAGAGAGAGAGAAGAGAGAGAAAGTGAAAGTGAAATGTGAAAGAGACGAGAGAGGGAGGGGGGGGACTAGTAGACAAGAGCATGTCATCCGGCCATCAACAATGAGGGGGGAGTGGCTCTGTCACATCCAACACACATACACACACTGGGCACACCGGACACACACATGCACACACAGGATACACACACCGAACACACACATGCACACACCGGGGACACACATGCACACACCGGGGACACACACACACACACTAGGGCTGGGACAGATACTGCAACTGCAATTATGAATTACGAATTTCAAACACTTGGGTGAAAACTTGGTAATTCCGTCAGACTTGGTAACAACAGCTGTCAGGGTACAGAACATCACTTCTAACATCAGGTCATATGAATTAATACATACTGTGCTAACTGAATACAAAACCAAATTAAACTAATATTTTACAACATTGTTATACAGTACATATGATAAAATAGGATTATTACACCTACATATGAACAAACATACACTATATATACAAAAGTATGTGGACACCCCTTCAAATTAGTGGATTCGGCAATTTCAGCCACAAAATCGAGCACACATGCAATCTTCATATACAAAKATTGGCAGTAGAACGGCCTTACTGAAGAGCTCAGTGACTATTAACGTGGCACCGTCATAGGATGCCACCTTTCCAACAAGACAGTTCGTATAATGTCTGCCCTGCTAGAGCTGCCCCGGTTAACTCTAAGTGCTGTTATTGTGATGTGTTAACGTCTAGGAGCAACAACGGCTCAGTCACGAAGTGGTAGGCCACACAAGCTCACAGAACGAGACCGCAGAATGCTGAAGCGCGTAAAAAATAGTCTGTCCTCTGTTGCAACACATTGCAAAACTTTGCTGTCTCAACACGACATGTTTCAACTAATTGTGTTTTACAGTTTTGGGATGGCGACTTGGGAGAGATATGTGCGAGATGGAATCTGTATCTCCCAACCAGCTTATTTATCATCTTGTTGAAGCTGACTTTGCTGACCGTGTAAATAGGAACCATGTCTTTGGCTTTGTGATAGSTGATAGCCTCTGTGATTTCTGTGTCTGCAGGATATTTMTTCGTAGGGCGTTACACTTGAAAACGCATGGGCAATCAATGCRTGTTTAACGTAGATGGCCGGTTGTGGCCGAGGGGCTTTTCTGCTGTCGGTTGTTCTTCAAATGGTTGAATACATTTGTCGTATTGCCCCTTGTTGTCGCCACAACTCTGAGGCACRTTTTGCACAACACTTGCATTTGGTTGACATCGGTTRGGTTGTAGCCGAACAACTGCCACACCACTGAAAATCCTTCCTTGACACCAAATGGACGTTTTCATTGGCACTAGCAGCCCTCACGTTTC
>NW_019943077.1:224009-232203 GCF_002910315.2 Salvelinus sp. IW2-2015
AGGTAAAGCCCCAGAGTTCCTCCTACTGTACTGTCTTAGGTAAAGCCCTTTCTCTCCTCACCAGCATCTAACTGCACGCTCTAAGCAGGGACGCTGGCGATTGGCCAGAATGTTCACGCCATGCAGAGAGTTAGCGAGCCCGCTTGTGATTGGTCAGCATCCTCTGTGCATGTAGAGAGTGAATGAAGGAGTCTAGCGCATCTCATGGAGTAGGTACTGTGGTCTAGTTTTTGTTGTATTAACGGAGTGTCAAAGAAAGGAAAAAATCACAGCCTCTTGCGATATGGATATTGCATGTCAATATCACAATTTAGATCTGAATTCAATTATAGTTTTTTACAATGACTTTGGCACAAATTTCAGAACCTTGATGTCATTTTTCAAAACTCTAGACACAAAACTCACAACCGATGATTAAAATGCAAATTCTTCAAAACTCTAATACTTTTTCCAATTGCTTGGATACAGTACACATAAAGCTCTGATAATTTGTTCATTMAASTAAAATCACCTGTTCAAAATGACACAACTTAACATCAAAGTATTACCATTTCAAAATGCAATTCACACARTYCATCTGAYATGACTGTCTATTCATTTCATTACAATGATCTAACTATCAATTGATACAACMGCTCAAAATGATAGTAACTGTTGCATTACTCTTAAGGCATACTTTTATGGAAACTGACAAACAACATTCCATGTTAATTTTATTTAACTAGGCAAATCAGTTAAGAACAAATTCTTATTTACAATGACGGCCTAGGAACAGTGGGTTAAACTGSCTTGTTCAGGGGAAGAACGACTTTTTACCTAGTCCAATGCTCTAACCACTAGGCTACCTGCCGCCACAAATATCATGAAAGTTTCAGGATAATGAGATCCATTGACCCAATTACTGTGGAACTTGAATCAATTGGACTACATTATCTATGGATGTAATATTTCATCATCATTCTTTATCAGACACTMTTTCTATGGTTCCATGTACCACTTTTCCAGACCATGTTTTCAGATTTGACATTKCTGTACACTTTATTAGGTACACCTATTTAGTACTGGGTAGGACCCCCTTTTGCCTCCACAACAGCCTGAATTATTCACGGTGTTGTACATAAAGAGATGCCCTTCTGCACACCATGTGTGGCCTTTCTGTTAGCTTGAATGAGTCTGGACATTCTCCCCTGACCCCTCTTATTTACAAGGTGTTTTTGCCCACAGAACTGCCGCTCACTGAATGTGTTTTGTTTATCACACCATTCTCTGTAAACTCTAGAGACTGTAGTGTGTAAAAATCCCAGGAGGGCAGCTGTTTCTGAGATGCTGGAATCACCAAGTGTGGCACCAACAATCATACCACGGTCAAAGTTGCTTAGATTACGCATCTTGCCGTTCTAATGTTTGGTCGAACAACAAATAAAGCTCTCTACTCTACAGTATATACTTTATATATTGAGTTGCAGGCAGCCACATGATCAGCTGTTCGAAAGAGCAYGCTATTTGCGTTAACATGCAGGTGTACCTAATAATGTGGCTGGTGAGTGTATGTATGCAGGCCCTTGTAATTGCTTTTCCAATACTGCCAACTCGTTACTGATGATTGAGTTCACATTGTGGTACGAGTATATAGTGAAATGAGTGGTATCCACCTACAACAATATAATAATAACATGGAGTCGGCAGGTGATCCAGGTCACAATAGAGGTCAAGCAGTGGGAGGAGGAAGACAAGGAATACGCAGTGGTCAAAGGAATGGCAGGGGACCCCTTCTGAGAGGTGGTCGTGGGCCTGGTTTGAGAGGTGTGGGGGAACGTGGTAGAGGACAAGGCCACGGACCAAGACAGTGGCAGCAACAGCAAAGAGTGTCCAATGAAATCCGAGCAATAGTTGTAGACCATGTCATAAATCATGACATGACAATGACTGAGGCAGCTACAATGATTCAACCAAACCTCAGAAGATCAACCATGGCCTCAATCATCAGAACTTTCCGCAATGAGAACCGGTAAGTCTTCAGCATGCACTAAACATTAGGCWACTCTCAATTGTCAAATGACTGTATACTGCATGCCAATGTGTACCACAGAGTAGGTGATGTGACTAAATGTGTTCTTACTGTAATTTTCCCTGCAGAATTGAGACTAGGCCAAATAGGGGAGGCAGAGGCAAAATTCTGACTGACCAACAAGAGCGGGCTGTGGTCAATTTGGTTCAGGCTAGAAATTATATTCGCCTTACAGAAATTCTACAACACATATTGGACAATGACGAAATGTTCAACAATGTGGAAGCCATAAGTTTGCCGACTATTGCACGCATGCTGAAAAGGCACCAGGTGTCTCTAAAACAGCTATACCGTGTGCCTTTTGAAAGAAATGCAGACAGAGTGAAGCAACTGAGGACTGAGTATGTTCAGGTATGTTCAGTTTCAAGATGCCTGTGCTGTAAAATTCTACATAATTGTAATCAGTAATTCTCTTTCCAAAATGTATTTTTAGAGGGTGARGGAGCTGGATGCTGATGAAAACCATCACAAATTCCTCTTTTTGAACGCGGCAGGCTTCAACCTGGCCAAGASAAGGAGGAGAGGTCGGAATTTCACTGGACAGCGAGCAACCATACAAGTACCTGGACAATGTGGGGCCAACATCACCATGTGTGCGGCTATATTGGAAGATGGTGTGGTGGGACGCAGACCTCGTATTGGATCATATAATGCAGCTCTCCTTGTAACCTTCCTTGATGAGCTAAATCAGGTCTAATGACGTGACCTATGGCATTGTGTGGGATAATGTCAGGTTCCACCATGCTCAAATGGTGCAAGCATGGTATCAGGCCCATCCACAATTTACCACCCTGTACTTACCCCCATACTCTCCTTTCCTTAACCCGACTGAGGAATTTTTCTCCACATGGAGGTGGAAGGTATATGATAGGCGCCCTCACAAACAAGCCACCCTTCTCCAGGCCATGGATGWCGCYTGCAATGACATCACGGCAGACCAGTGTCAGGCCTGGATTCGCCATGCCCGAAGATTCTTCCCAAGATGTTGGGCTAATGAAAYCATCCATTGTGATGTGGATGAGAACCTGTGGCCAAATCCACAAGACAGGGTTGATGGAAATATAAAAGTACAGTAATCAATCCTTTGTTTAGCTTTTCAAATCAAATCAAATTGTATTGGTCACACACAAGTAATCTAACAATTCCCCAACAACTACCCAATACACACAAATCTAACAAGTAATCTAATAATTCCCCAACAATAACCTAATACACACAAATCTAACAAGTATTCTAACAATTCCCCACCAACTACCTAATACACACAAATCTAAAGGGGTGAATGAGAATATGTACATATAAGTATATGGATGAGCGATGGCCGAGCGGCATAGAGTATATCCATGTGATGTGAGTAATGTAAGATATGTAACATTATTAAAGTGGCATTATTTAAAGTGACATTGTTTAAAGTGACTAGTGATCCATTTAATAAATTGTCCAGTGACTGGGTCTCAGTGTAGGCGGCAGCCTCACTGAGTGAGTGATGGCTATTTAACCATCTGATGGCCTTGAGATGGAAGCTGTTTTTCAATCTCTCTGTCCCAAGTTTGATGCACCTGTACTGACCTCGCCTTCTGGATGATAGACGTGTGAACAGGCAGTGGCTCGGGTGGTTGTTGTCCTTGATGATCTTTTTGTCCTTCCTGTGACATRGGGTGCTGMACGTGTCATGGAGGGCAGGCAGTTTGCCCCCGGTGATGCGTTGTGCAGACAGCACCATCCCTTGGAGAGCCTTGCGGTTGAGGGCGGTGCAGTTGCCGTACCAGGCTGTGATACAGCCAGACAAAATGCTCTCAATTGTGCATCTGTAAAAGTTTGTCAGGGTTATGGGTGACAGGCCAAATTTCTTCAGCCTCCTGAGGTTGAAGAGGCGCTGTTGCACCTTCTTCAACACACTGTTAGAGTGGGTGGACCATTTCAGTTTGTCTGTGATGTGTACGCCCAGGAACGTAAAACTTTACARCTTCTCTACTGCTCTCCCTTCGATGTGGATAGGGGGGTGATCCCTCTGCTGTTTCCTGAAGTCCACAATCATCTCTGTTTGGTTGACGTTGAGTGAGAGGTTGTTTTCCGGACACCACACACTGAGTGCCTTCACCTCCTCCCTGTAGGCTGTCTCATCGTTGTTGGTGATCAAGCCCACTACTGTTGTGTCGTCTGTAAACTTGCTGATTGGAGGCGTGCATGGCCACGTAAGTCCGCTCGGTGAACAGGGAGTAACAGGAGAAGAGGCTGAGGAAACAGAGACGGGCTGGAGGGAGTACAGAGCGTGGCTGAGGGAGACAGGGAGGGCTGAGGGAGTACAGCGAGGTGCAGGGAGTACATGAGGCTATGATACAGGAGAGGGCCTGAGGGATAAAGAGAGAGGTGACTTGACGCGGCGAGTACAGGAAAGAGGAGGCCGCTGTAGGAGTACAGGGCGGACATGAGAAGGAACCGTAAGGAGGCCGGGCTGAGGAGAGAGAGGAACACCAGGAGCGCAGGGCTGAGGGGAGTACAGGAAAGGGGAGCGCTTTGAGAGGAAGTAAGGGAGGGGAGTATGGATTGGTCGGAGTAAGGATAGGTGCAGGGAACCGGCCCAAAAAATGGAGGGGGCTGAGGGAGTACTAGGTAGGGGGGCCTGAACGGGAGTCCAGGAGGCGTGCGTCCTGATGGGAGTAACCGGAATGTGTGCGCGGGGGGCTGATGGGAGTTAAGGAGAGGGCTGAGGTTTGCAGTAGATGGTTTGTTATCACAGGAGGGGGGCGCCATGTGGGTGTGGTGTAGTACAGGCGAGGGGGCTGAGGGAGTACAGGGAGAGCGGGCTGAGGCGTTACACAGGAGAGTGGGCTAGGAGATACATAAGTGGGAGCGAGCTGAAGGAGTATCATAAGTGGCTGAAGGTGAGCGAGTGAGATTACAGGGAGAAAGGCGAGCTGAGGTGTGAGTGGCGACGGGAGAGGGCTGAGGGAGTTACAGCTGAGGGTAAAGGGCTGAGGGAGTTACAGGAGGGGTGGTCCGCTCGAACAAAAAGCGTGAGATAAAATCATACGACGAGAGGGGGCTGGCGATGAGAGGCGAGAGTAAGCAGCCGCAGGAGAGGAGCTGACGGAGCGTGGATCAAAGCAGAACACATAGGTGCAGCGGCGAGGGAGTAACGAACGGGGGCTGAAGGGAGTACAGTCGAGTGAGGTCTGAGGGAGATGAGGTGGGAAGGGCTGAAAGTGTGGGAACAAGCAGTACAGGCGAGGCTAGGGACGGAAAGTTAGAGGTGCTGATGCTAAAGGACTAGTAGACAACGCGTAAGAAAGTGGCGTGCAGGGAGCTACAGGTGAGCAGAGGGAGGCTGAGGCCCCCGTCAGCTACAATTCCAAGAAGGCTTGAGGCCCCGGGGCTGAGGGAGTGATCAAGTGAGCGGGCTGAGGAGAGTGTGGGTATGTCTGGTGACACGAGTAGCGGGCAAGTGTAGGCTGGGTGGGAGGTGGAGGAACGGGGGAGGTAGGGGCTGAGGTGTAGTACCAAGGGAGACGCGGGTCTGAGGGAGGTTACAGGAGAGCGGCTGGGAGGGTAGGGTCCAGGAGGGGGCTGAGGGAGTACACGGGGACAGGCGATTTAGACATGGCCAAATATGTGTGTAGAGAGAAGGAGGTATACCAGAGAGGTGCGCATTATAGCTGAGGGAGTACAGCACAGGAGGGGTCGCCTTTGAAAGGGATGTAATATTTCATGTGAGGTAGTGGTGTTCTCACCAGAGATCGCCGAGTAAGACGGAGAGGTGGGCTGAAGAGGGATGGTGAGACTTGATTGGGGGTAGGGGTTAGCGGGGGCTTGGGCTTTTGCGGGTCAGGCCTGAGGATGTGGAAACGATGGCTTGTGTTTTTATTCCCTACTCTCCAGTCACACCCAAACCAAGGATAAGGGCAGCACTCGGGGTGGCCGTCAGATAAAAGTCCAGGCCCCTAACAGTATGCACAATCGGGGAGAACCGGGAGTTCGAGACGTCAGGCAGGGCCTCCGTTTTTTTTTTTTTCCCGCAGCTTGATTGATCCCCTTGATTCTTTGTGCGAGGCGCTCCCTGTGGGTGTTCGAATCTGCTGCCACGCCTCACCCGCCTTGAGTCAGTCCACCTCGAGACAGCATTTTGAGCTTACTGTCTCCATCACGGTAAGTTTATTTTATTTTGTCGCAGTCATGGGAGGATAGGACAGTGTGTGCAGTGTGATGAGTGCGATTGCGTCGACTCTGTAACATCTATGTTGGGGATTGTTGCGAGGAGGATAGGACCGTGTCTTTTAAAATTTGGCCGATTCATTACTTATCTAAGAGCGGTATGCAACTGAAGTTGGGATCATAGGGTGGACAAGTAAGTGATGGGGTGATAGAAATTCCTTAGAACAAATAAGGCATTCAAAGCAATCGCTCTTCATCGATGCAGAAGTGAAATGATCTCAACGTACATGGGGAGGTAGTTACATTTTCAGTTCCACATCAAATCCATCAGGTTTCTTTGTCACGTGCGCCGAATTCAACATGTGTAGAACTTACAGTGGAATGCTTACGAACCAATAGTGCAAAAAAAGGTGTTAGGCGAACAAGGTAAGTAAAGAAATAAAACAACAGTAAAAAACAGGCTATATACAGTAGTGAGGCTATAAAAGTAGCGAGGGTACATACAGACACCGGTTAGCCAGGCTGATTGAGGTAGTATGTACATGTAGATATGGTTAAAGTGACAATGCATATATGATGAACAGAGAGTAGCAGTAGCGTAAAAGAGGGGTTGGCGGGTGGTGGGTGACGGGTGGCGGAACACAATGCAGATAGCCCGGTTAGCCAATGTGCGGGAACACTGGTTGGTCGGCCCAATTGAGGTAGTATGTACATGAATGTATAGTTAAGTGAGCGTAAAAAGAGGGGTTGGGGGGGGAACACAATGCAAACAGTCTGCGTAGCCATTTGATTAGTTCAGTTTCCTTTGCTTTCTTGGATACAGGAACAATGGTAGCCATATTGAAGTATGTGGGGACAACAGACTGGGTTAGGGAGAGATGAAATATGTCTGTGAGCACACCAGCCAGCTGGTCTGCGCATGCTCTGAGGATGCGGCTAGGGATGCCGTCTGGGCCAGCAGCCTTGCGAGGGTTAACAAGTTTAAATGTTTTACTCACGTCAGCCACAGAGAAGGAGAGGGGGGAACGCAGTCTTTGTTAGTAATCTGCGACGGTGGCACTGTATTATTCTTAAAGCGGCCAAAGAAGGTGTTTAGTTTGTCTGGAAGCTGACGTCTGTATCCGTGACGTGGCTGTTTTTGTTTTTGTAGTCTGATTTCCTGTAGACCCTGCCACATACGTCTCGTGTCTGAGCCATTGAATTGAGACTCGACCTTGTCCCTGTACCGGCATTTCGCTTGTTTGATTGCCTTGCAGAGCTAATAACTACACTGTTTATATTCAGCCATATTCCAGACCTCTTTCCATAGTTAAATGCGGTGGATAACTCTTTCAATTTTACACGAATGATGCCTTCCAGCCATGGTGTCAGAGTTTACTAGGAGTGGTGGGTTGGAGTCAGGCGCAGAGAGCAGAGGGTTCGGTAAATCATTATTTATTCTCCGGCACAAAACGGTCACGCCAAAATACTGGGCGCATAAAACAGACCAGCCCAAACACAGGACCAAACAGTCCGTAGAAAACAAACACGAAAACACATCCACAACCAGCAGAGTAACAATCCCGCACAAACCTAGGCGGACCTAACAGGCTTAAATAGACATAAATCAAGAAACGAAACAGGGAACAGGAGCAACCAATAAGACAAAACGAAACGAAAAGGAAAAAGGGATCGGTGGCGGCTAGTAGACCGGCGACYACGACCGCCGAGCACCGCCCGAACAGGCAGGGGAGCCACCTTCGTTSGGAGTCGTGACACATGGTTTCTGGTTAGGGTAGGTTTTAATGGTCACAGTGGGTACGACGTCTCCAATGCACTTATTTATAAACGCACTCCTCTGTCCTCTGAGGCTGATCAGAACATTTCCAGTATGAGTGATCAAAACAATCTTGGAGTGTGACTTCTGATTGGTCAGACCAGCGTTGAATTGTTCACGTCACTGGTACAACCGGTTTGAGTTTCTGCCTATAAGCC
>NW_019943077.1:232228-252339 GCF_002910315.2 Salvelinus sp. IW2-2015
CGGCGACGAGCAAGATGGCGTCCGTGGTTCGGGATTTGCCGAAAGGAGAACGCGAGGGAGGGCTTTAGTATGCATTCGCGGAAGTTAGAGTACGGTCAGGTGTTCGAGAAAGTATTAGCCTAATGTGTCGTAAAATAAATATGGCCCTTGATGCAGACATCTTTAGTTTTTTTTTAGGTAAGCACTGGTTATTAAAAATTTGTGCCTTTATGTACAAAATTGGTCCCGCCTAGGCTACAATAAATGCAAGCCTATCCGATATTATCGATTTCCGTTTTACATAGATCGAGTGAAGTTTCTTGACGGGCCGTCTTGCTGTTTCGCGCTTGCGGGGGATGTACACAGGCTGAGACTTATACTGACAAGAATAACTCGTTGGTACGGTACGGAGATGGCAACCATTTGATATGCTCAAGGAATCAGGACATTCAGGTGAGCAGAAAAGGACTTGAGTTCCTGCCGTATGTTTGTTAAGCAAATTACAAACCAAGAAGTTGTAATCATAAAGAGCATACAGTTACACCCCTCCCCTTCTCTTCCCAGAGGAGGTGTTTATATCCTCTGTCGGGACCCCTAAGCGATGCATGGCAGAAGGCCGGGTGTGGCTGACACCAGATTCCGACAGAACATATTCTGAGAGAGCCATGGTTGTTCCGTGAAACAGGGAACGCTATAATTCTCTGATGTTTCTGGAAGGTCAACACTCGCTGAAAATTGGATCTACGTACGCTTAGTGTCAGGCGAAGACGTGGCGACCATAACCCTTTGGTGATGTGTAAGTACTGGGGAGGCAGGTATTTGTAGCCGCGATTGTGCCGTTTACGGAGGAGCTCTGACCAGGAAGACCGTTGCTTCAGGACGTCTGGGAGCCTCTTCTGAGGCTCGCTGTTTGTTTTTTGGGTTCAGCTGCTGGGATTTTAGTTCCATTGTCCTGCGAGGTGGTCATCCGAAGAACAAAGGAATCTGCTTCCAGCAGCGTATTCCCTTGCGGTTAGCAAATGTTGGTACACAGCATTTGAGTTGTTCTTAATATCCAATAGTTCTCCGGCTGATGAATAGACTTTAGATTATCCTGGGGTAAACATGTTACAGAAATAATACATATAAAAAAAGAAAAACAAAATACTGCAGATAGTTCTAAGAAAGCGTAGCGAGGCGACCAATTCTGTCGGGTGACCGGATCAAGGATCACAAAGTTTTTACCTTTACAGGCGGCCGCAGGTGAGGATACAATCTGTGCAAGGATGACGTTTAACTGTTAGTTTATTCTTTTATTGTTTTGTAAATACTATTGTTTGCTTTGATTCAAAGACCCTTATTGTGTACGGTAGCTGAATTCAGAATTAGCGTTTCTGGGTAACATAAAATCAAAATAAGGAATGTTTTATTTACCTTTTCCATAATATAGCTTATGGTGATGATAAACTTGTCATTAGAATGTCTCCTTTTGGTGACCGCTAATAAGTCTCGTTAGCGATTATTGGATCTTCCCTTCTTTAGCTAGGGCTCAGCTCACTCTGGGGCCCAGAGAGGGGAGACGGTAGGCTTGTCTTCATCGATGCGAATCGTTTATCTGTTAACCATGTGGTGCTATACAGAAACTATTTCAAAGGGAGGAGGGACAGAGATGGAACATTGGTTCGCTTATGGGGAATGTGTCCTGTAAGCCAGGAATCTCGTAAACCAATTGGTAAAAGGGACGGAACTGGCGTGAATTAAATGGGGAACCAGCTTAGTTTTGTCCTCCAACGATGATGTCTGTAACCCCGCAGTTCACTCCTCCTGTTCTTCATCACTTGGGGGGGGAGGAGTATGGGCAGTCGGTCTGGAAACCATTGTATGTCCCCCTGATGTTGCCGCTTTCTTGAACAGTATATTCATGAGCTTATGAGGACACTTCCTCAGTGAGCGTTGTCGCAGATGGAGATGGGGGAAGAAGAGGGGGTGTATTTAAGATGGAGAGTATATAGAACTTGACAATTGATATATCGCCATTGCCAGAAGAGTGGAATGTTTGGTAGTTATAATACAAGTAACAAAGAAATGAAGATTAAAAGTCCAAGTGATATGTAAATAAAACAAATACCTATAATCTGCAGCCCTCGCACGCACACACAAACTACCACAACACACACACACACACCTATTACACCACCCACCACACACCCACACACACACACACACAGAAGAACCACACACAACACATACAGAATTTAAAAACGAAATTCCAGAGAAAATACAGAACACACACACACACACACACAACACCCACACACATCAACCACACATACATATATACACACACACATCTAGGCCACACCACAGTATCACAACACTTTTTCAGAGCCAGAAGTATTTTTTGCTGTGTCATCCACAAAATCATCATAGCCTCTCTTCATTAGGAACTTAAAACAGAAGGGCTATGTGTGTGTTGTGTGTTGTGTGTGTTGTAGATGTGTGTGTGTGTGTGTGTGTGTGTGTTTGTGTGTGTGTGATGTGTGTGGTTGTGTGTGTGTGTGTGTAGTGTGTGTGTGATGTGTGTGATGTGTGTGTAGTGTGATGTTGTGTGAATGTGTGTAGTGTGTGAATGTGTGTGTTCACACAACAAGCCTTATGTGTTATGTCCTTACTTTCCTCATAATTCAGGAGCACATACTCACACTTTTTCATAATGACTTCTGAAACGATGCCAATAAGGTCCTTGTAATACTGACAGGATGAAGCTGTGTGAGAATTAAGAGAGATACGACAGGCAGGCAAGGAGTGAGCTGGTAGGCGAGAGGGAGGATGTAGTGGGGGAGGAGAAAAGAGGCACTAGCACGTAAAAGGAATCGGGGAGGAGGATGTTGTTGAGATCTGGTAAGGGATGAGGGGATGTGTCGGGGGGAAGGAGAAAGAGGAAGGGAGGGAGGAGGGGTGGCTGGTAGGGTGGAGAGGGGGGATGTTAGTGGTGGGAGGAGAAAGAACGGAGAGGCAGGAGGAGTGAATGGGTGGGAAGAGGGGGATGTTAGTGGGGGGGCAGGAGGAAAGGAGGAGATGAGAGGAGGAGTGAGAGTGGTTAAAGGTCAGAGAGAGGGGATGTAATGGGGGAGGAGAAAGAGAGGGAGGAGGGAGGAAGGAAGGGAGTTGCTGGTAGGAGAAGGGGATGGTTAATGGGGGGGAGGAGAAATAGAGGAGGCGGAGGAGGAAAATCGAACTGGTGGGAGAGGGGATGTATAGGGGAGTAGGCAGTCAAAGAGAGGGGAGGAGGAAGAATGAGGAGGGGTGAGCTGGTAGGTGAGAGTGGGGTGTAAAGTAGGGGGGAGGAGACCGAGAGGAGGAGAGCAGAGTGAGCTGTTTTTTAGGTATTGGAGGAGAGGGGATGTAAGTTGGGGGGAGGAGGGAGGAGGAGAGGAGTGAGCTGGTGGGGAGAGGGGGATCTAGTGGGGGGGAGGAGTTTGAAGAGCGAGTGAGGGAGGGAGGAGGAGGAGAGCTGACATGGCTAGGGAGAGGATAAGGGGATGTAGGGGGGGCTGAGAGCACAATAAGAGGGGAGTATGGAGGAGGAGTGAGTGTGGTGTAGGAGGGAGAGATAGGGGGGATTAGCTGGGGGGAGAAAGAGGAGGAGGAGGAAAGGAAAGTTGGCTGGTAGAAGAGTGGGGTGTAGCAGTGGTGGGAGGAGGGGGGAGTAGAAAGCTGGAGCTTGGTGGGAGAGGGGGATGTGAGTGGGGGGAGAGGAAGAACCTCGAGTGTGGGAAAGGAGGAGTGAGCTGGTGGGAGAAGGGGGATGTAGTGGGGAGGAGAAAAAAGAGGGAGAGGCGAGGAAGGAGGCAGGCTCGAGCTTTTGTAGGGAGAGGGGGATGTAAAAGTGGGGCGGGAGGAAAAGAGGAGGAGTGAGCTGGTGGAGAGGGGGATGTAAGTACAGGGGGGTCGAGAGAGGGAGGGGAGAAATAAGGAGAGGAGGAGGGAGTGAGGCACTGGTAAGGGACGAACAGAGAAGAGGCGGGAATGATAGTAAGAAGAGTAAAAAAAAAAGGAGTGTGTAAGGAGGAGCCGTAGGAGTTGAGGAGTGAGGCTTTGGTCAGGAATACACTCGCTGGCTTTGACCTCAGTCTCTCGTCTGGAAAGGCTAAAGCAGGGTTGGTACCTGGTCAGCTGATCCTGGATGAGGAGACAGGGTGACTAGGCTGGAGAAGAGATTGGTGTTGGGAGGGCCAGTAGGGCAGGCACTCTGTTCCTCTGGTACTAGCAACGACGCTAAAGATTCCAATTGATCCGACACAAGGGCAGGTGATCTGGAGGACACTGCTCTGTGATAGGGTGTCTGGTCTATTTGTCTCGGGAGAATGTGGGGCGTTGAAAGCGGGGTGTACCTGATTAGAGTCTCGCTGAGGGTGTATTGTCCAAGGATCGCCATGGCATTTTGTTATGTATATGAAAAACACGCTGATCGTCAAGGTAAGTAGGGGTTAGGAGTGTTAAACCACGCGGTGGTCCCTCGGCTAAATTTTCCAATCTGGGCCTCGACAACCATGTCCGACGGTTAACCGCAACGCTATAATCTCCCAGTTTATTTTACAAATGTTGGCTGCATTGTTCTATCCCTTCTGGCTCTCCCACCTGGGTACGACTTACGTAATTCCAGGGATTTTCGGTGCTGGATGCATATAGGAGGAACGGTGTTCTCAGTGCACTTACCTGGTAAATATATAATAACGGTAACAATAAAATAAATAAATAATAAGGGAGAGGCGGCGGAGGTTGGTAGACTCGCGTGGGGGGGGAGGAGGAAGGGAGGGTGTGGGAGATGGGTTGTAGTGGGATGGAGGGTGATAGCTTGGATAGGGGAGAGAGGGGATTAGGTGGGGGGGAGGAGAAAGAGGAGGAAGTAGGAGCGGCAGGCGTCTACGATTTTTCGTTTAACGTTGTACCGCTTGGTCTCACGCTGGTTAGGGGAGAGGGAGGAATGTAAATGGGTCGTTGGTGTGCCCTAAAGGCAAAGAAGGCAGGGAAAAAAGCTCGGTCGGAACGGGAAGGAAAGGAAGGAGCAGTGAGGCGAGTTGTTACGGGTGCGCGTGAGGAAGTAGGCGTAATTAAATCAGGAGAGGATGGGAGATAGTGCGTGGCAGTGGGGGTGTCCGGGGAGAATTAAGAGGTTAAGGAGGAGGCAGGTTGAGTCTGGTAGGGTGTCATGAGGGAGTGGGGTGTCCCAATAGATGTGTAGCGAGCTAGGTTGTCGTCCATTAGTGCGCCACCATCTGCGAAGTGTTTGGCGTTTAGGGGGAAATGGGAAGTTTGAGTCGTGGCGAGAGAAGGAGGAGCAGGATGTATGCAGAGCAGGAGTATCGTCAGGAGCTTGGTCGGTATGTAGTTTGAACACGAGTAGGCCCTTCGACCAGATGGGGGACTGTCTTGGCGAGAAAATGTGGGGGGGTTATCTTGGCTCGTCGGGCGGTAGTGTATGTGTATTTGGGTAAGATGGGTGGGAGTTCCAAGTCTCAGGGGCTATAACCGAGCATAGTTCGCATACATACGAAAGCAGGATTTCAGCCAATAATGACGATGTGTGGAATGGTAGAAACCCATCACAGCGAGAAAAAAGGGTAAGTAAATAAAGAAATCATTCAACAAAGTTCACACTATATACGAAGGGATTATTATCAAAGGGCAAACAAAACGACCAAGCATATAAGAAATAAATATACAATCACACTACATAGAGTGGGGGTCAGCACCTGGGCATGCAGACACAAGAGAACACGACACAAGACGTGCTACACAGGACGGGCGGGAGGAGAGTCTGGTCCCGAGAGTAGCTACCTGGGTTAGAGAAACTGAAGTATCAGGGCTGGCAGACTGGGGTTAGGGAGACGTGTACATTAAATTATGGTTTTTTCGCTTGCAAAGTTATAGCGTTTTTTTTTCTTTTTCTTTATATTGAATTAGAGTTAACTTGGTTGCTTTTGGTTGTGTGTGGTGGGCTCGTCTATTTTTTTAGTTCTATTGGTACTAATTCCCGTTGTTTTCGTGGCTCATTTCTGGGAAAGACAGGGTTCCATTCCACTCAAAGCGGTAACAGCGATGGACAGTTTTGGTGGTGTCAGGGGAGGATAGATGGACGTGGTGAGTGTGGTGGTGGCAGACAGCAATTGGGTTTCTTCTAATAGAAAGTCGTTGGCGCATATGGAGTGTTGGAGGTGAGAATCGCTGACACCACCCCAAACAAACCCTGCCCACACCCTATATAGGCCCCCCCATATCAGACCTATGCCCCTTCTGCCCACCCCATGCAAGGACCTCAACATTACAGCAGGACATATGCCCAGGCCGTGAGCAGAGCAACAGGCCCAACCTCCATCCTGTGACCTATATAGGTCACCCCAGATCACCAACCACACCCCAACCAACTGTTACCACCCCAAACAAACCCTGCCCACACCCTATATAGGCCCCCCCATATCAGACCTATGCCCCTTCTGCCCACCCCATGCAAGGACCTCAACATTACAGCAGGACATATGCCCAGGCCGTGAGCAGAGCAACAGGCCCAACCTCCATCCTGTGACCTAAGAGGTATGTATCAGATGCTCAAAATGCTCTCCTCACACCTACTGTGATGGTCCGGGCATAAACCACACAAAAACAACACTAGACACTTAAGGACCACAAAGCTTTGACTGTCTCATCCTGGAACATACAAGGTCTGAGGTCATCTGCCTTTGGCTTAAAAAGCAGGAATCCAGACATCATCAAAGACATTGGAAATACAGACATTGTCATCCTATATGAAAGATGGTATAAAGGTTACAGAGAGCTGGTAGTCCCATCCACCAAACTACCAGGTGTGAAACAGGGAAGAGACTCAGGGGGTATGCTAATTTGGTATAGAGCAGACCTAACCTACTCCATTAAATTAGTCAAAACAGGAACATTTTACATCTGGCTAGAAATGAATAAGGAAATTATCTCAACAGAGAAAAGTTTCCTCCTGTGTGCTACCTATATCCTCCCAATAGAATCCCCATACTTTAACGATGACAGCTTCTCCATCCTAGAGGGGGAGATCAACCACTTCCAGGCCCAGGGACATGTACTAGTCTGTGGTGACCTAAATGCCAGAACTGAACAAGAACCTGACACCCTCAGCACACAGGGGGACAAACACCTGCCTGGAGGTGACAGCATTKCCTCKCSCATATGCCCCCRTAGACACAACTACGACAACATAACCAACAWAAATGGGTCACAACTCCTACAACTCTGTCGGACGCTGGGATGTACATGGTCAATGGTAGGTTTCAATGGGACTCCTACGGTAGGAACACCTATAGCTCATCTCTTGGAAGTAGTACTGTAGAGTACTATATCACTAACCACAACCCAGAGTCTTTTAGAGCGTTCACAGTCAATCAAATTGGCTTTTTACCAAATTACCGTACAACAAACCATGTATTTACCCTGCACACCCAAATTGAAAAACAAACAAACCAAAACAAAGGCAAAGTCTTCTCATGCTTTGTTGATTTCAAAAAAGCTTTCGACTCAATTTGGCATGAGGGTCACTATACAAATTGATGGAAAGTGGTGTTGGGGGAAAAATCCATGTACACAAACATCAAGTGTTCTGTTAAAATATGCAAAAAAACACAAATTTCTTTCCACAGGGACAGCGGGTGAGACAGGGATACAGGTTAAGCCCCACCCTCTTCAACATATATATAAATGAATTGGCTAGGGCACTAGAACAGTRTGCAGAACCCYGCCTCACCCTACTAGAATCTGAAGTCAAATGTCTACTGTTTGCTAATGATCTGGTGCTTCTGTCCCCAACCAAGGAGGGCCTACAGCAGCACCTTGATATTCTGCACAGATTCTGTCAGACCTGGGCCCTGAAGGTAAATCTCAGTAAGACAAAATAATGGTGTTCCAAAAAATGTCCAGTTGCCAGGACCACAAATACAAATTCCATCTAGACACTGTTGCCTTAGAGCACATAAAAAACTATACATACCTTGGCCTAAACATCAGCGCCACAGGTAACTTCCACAAAGCTGTGAATGATCTGAGAGACAAGGCAAGAAGGGCCTTCTATGCCATCAAAAGGAACTTAAAAATTAAACATACCAATTATGATCTGGCTAAAAATACTTGAATCAGTCATAGGACCCATTGCCCTTTATGGCTGTGAGGTCTGGGGTCCGCTCACCAACCAAGCATTCACAAAATGAGACAAACACCAAATTGAGACCTGCATGCAGAATTCTGCAAAAATATCCTCAGTGTACAATGTAAAACACCAAATAATGCGTGCAGAGCAGAATTAGGTCGATACCGGCAATTATCAAAATCCAGAAAAGAGCCGTTAAATTCTACAACCACCTAAAAGGAAGTGATTCCCAAACCTTCCATAACAGAGCATCACCTACAGAGAGATGAACCTAGAGACGAGTCCCCTAAGCAAAATGGTCCTGGGGCTCTGTTCACAAACACAGACCCCACCCAACCAAATCATGAGAAAACAAAAATATAATTATAAACACATTGGAAAGAATTTACAAAAAAACATAGCAAACATGAATGCTATTGGCCCTACACAGAGAGTACACAGTGGCAGAATACCTTAGCATTGTGACTGACAAAAAATTTATGGAAGCTTTCACTATGTGCACACTGCCCACAAAATGAGGTGGAAACTGAGCTGCATGTCTTAACCTCCTGCCAAATGTATGACCATATTAGAGACACATATTCCCTCAGATTACACAGACCCACAAAAAACTCCCATATTTATTTGTGAAATCCCAGCAGCAAGATGAGTGACCTGTTGCCACAAGAAAAGGGCAACCAGTGAACAACAAATACCATTGCAAATTACAACCCATATTTATGTTAATTTATTTTCCAATTTGTATTTTAACTATACTGAACAAAAATGTAAATGCAACATGCAACAATTTCACGATTTTACTGAGTTGCTGTTGATATAAAGAAATCAGTCTATTGAAATCAATTCATTAGGCCCTAATCTATCGATTTCACATGACTGGGCAGGGCATAGGCCCACCCACTTGGGAACCAGGCCCACCCACTGGGGAGCCAGGCCCAGCCAATCAGAATGATGTTTTCCCCACAAAGGGACTTTATTACAGACAGAAATACTCCCCAGTTTCATCTGCTGTCTGGGTGGCTGTTGTCAGACGATCCCGCATATGAAGTAGCCGGATGTGGAGGTCCTGGGCTGGCATTTTTACACGTGGTCTGCGGATGTGAGGCCGGTTGGACGTGCTGCCAAAATTATCTTTAACGATGTTGGAGGCGGCTTATGGTAATTGCGTTTTCCCTCAAAACTTGAGACAACTGTGGCATTGTGTTGTGTGAGAAAACTGCACGTTTTAGTGGCCTTTTGTTGTCCCCAGCACAAGGTGCACCTGTGTAATGATAATGGTGTTTAATCAGCTTCTTGAAATGCCACACCTGTCAGGTAGATGGATTATCTAGACAAAGAGAAATGCTCACTAACAGGGATGTAAACAAATGTGTCCACACATATTGAGAGAAATATGTTTTTTGTGCTTATGGAACATTTCTGAATATTATTTTAGCTCATACAACATGGGACCAACACTTTACACGTTGCGCTTAGATTTTGTTCAGTATATTTGCACATCGTTACAACACTGTACATACCAAAATATGACATTTGAAATGTTTCTATCTCTTGCAAACTTTGTGAGTGTAATGTTTACTGTTTCACTTTTGTTATTATCTATTTCACTTACTTTGGCAATGTAAACATATGTTAAACATATGCCAATAAAACCCTTGGAATAATTGAGAGACGACAGAGAGAGGAAGAAGAGCGCAAGCAGAGAAGGACTGAAGAGAAAAACGAAACGAGCGGTTAAATTCTCCACTAACTGTAATAATACAAAGACTGACAAAGAAAACGAAGAAAAAGAAGAAAGAGACAAGGAGCGAGGAGAAACTAGCAGAAAAGAGCGCAACGAAGAGAGAGAGAGAGAAGAGAGGAGAGAGAGAGAGATGAAGAGACGAGACGAAGAGGAGAAGAGAGAGAGAGAGCAGAAGAGGAGAGAGGAGGAGACGAGAAGAGCGAGAGCAGAGGGGGGTGAGAGTAGGACGACAAGAGAGAGAGAAGGCGTGACAGAAGAGAGGAAAGAGACAGTGGAGAGAGAGAGCAGAGAGAGAGAGAGGGAAAGGAAGGGGAGAGACAGAGGGAGTTAGAATATGGGGTTAGTGGGTTAAGAAGCGCAAGCTGTGATTATGTTATGTCATCTGACGCTGCGTCTGGGGGTTGGGCCTTTATGTCGTATTTCGATATGACACAACCTAACTCCCACCTAGTAACAGTAGCTGGTTGAGTGCAGTGAGTGGATGTCTTCGCTTCCTCCACCCAATTATCTCTCCCGCATCCCTCCCTCCGTCTCGTCTCTCCCCAATCTCTCTTTTTGTGATCTCTGTTCTTACTCTGTGGGGGTCATGGGCTGGGAAAGCAGCAAGGAGTAGAATGACTTCTATTGTAATTAACAGTATGCTTTCACATCATACACTGCTACCATCGGCAGATGACCTTACAACAAGGCACAGCCAACGCACGCCGCCGCAACGCAACGCACGACAACGCAACCGATCGCACGCAACGCCAACGCACAGAACGCACAACACACAACCACACACACACACACACACACACACACACACCACACACCACACAGCACACACGACACCGACACACGACAACACACACACGACACACACACACAAAAAGGCAGATATAATTTAAAGCAGTAACGAACAGGGAGCACCCATACCAAAGAGCGCAAATACACAACATAACACACCAAATCAATACACAACGGCAGCAATCAACCACACACACACCACATCAAAGAGGAATATCCAATCCATCCGGTACGTGCACTCTAGGTCACTGAAGCTTGCAAGTGCTGCACAAAACACACTCCCAAACAAAGCACTGTGATACGCAAATATACCAGTGTAATGTGTTTGTATAGGCATCAATACGAGAGACACCACCTACGAAACTACCTGCCAACAAACCCCGCGCAGAGCAGATACAAACCTGTATAGCCCTTCCAACCTAGCTCACGCATCGCATTCCCTCTACTACTACCTGGCCCAATACAACCGTCAAACACTGGTCCCCAAATCCACTCCCAATCTCTATAAATCACCAAATGACGCGCCCGAGGAACTCCATAACACCTCATCCACTAGACACCATCACAAAAACACTCCCACGAGTCCCTCACCCATACGATACTCTAAACATCGAGAGAAACTACTCACCTCTCAAGCCATCCCTCACTAACTCTAACTACTCGACTCCCCTACCACAACACATCTTCATCCCATCCCAATCGCAGAGACATACCCTCAACCACATCACCTCCCTCAAAAAAAAAAAAAAAAAAAAAAAAAAAAAAAAAGAAAAAAAAGAAAAAGGGAAAAAAAAAAAAAAATAAAAAAAAAAAACAGTAAAAAAGAAATGAAAAAAGCAAAAAAAACAAAAAGAAAAAAAAAGAGAGGAAGAGAAAAGAAAAAGAAAGATTAAAAACCGGAAGAAAAAAAAAAGAAAAGAAAAAAAGAAAGAAAAAAAAGGAAAAAAAAAAAAAAAAAACAACAACGAAGACCTTACCTCCCTCTCCTCTACTCTCTCTCTCTCTTCTCTCATCCATCCACTCCAAACCTCTCCCCATCCCTCTCTCCTTCCTACTCATCCCTCACCCTGACCAACCACTCCTCATCCCCTCTCTTCTCTCCATACCCTCCCATCCAAAAATTTCCTCCTATCCATTCTCTCTCTCTCCCCGTCCCGCCATCTTACTCATACCTCCCCATACAACCTCTCCCCATACTTTTCATGGCCTCAACGCCAATCTAACCTCTCCCATCCCTTCCTACTCTCATCCCACTCTCCAACCTCGTCCCATCCCTCCCGAACTCTTATCCTCCCCTCTCATTCTCTCCCCATTCCATTCCACTCCCTCCCCCATCTCTCATCCGCTGCCCTCCACCCATCCCCTGCATCCCTCCCCATATCTTTCATCCCTTTGCCCGCCAGCTGCTCCCATTCCCTCCCTCTCTCTCATCCTGCCCTCCAACCTATTTCTCCCCATGCATCTCCCCATCTCTCATCCCTCCCATCACACCCCCATCCTTCCCATCTCTCATCCCTCCCATCCAACCCTTCCCCCTCCCTCCCATCTCTCATCCTCCAGTCCAACATCTCTCCCATCCCTCCCCATTCTCATCCCTCCCCTCCAACTTCTCCCCACCCCCATCTCTATATACCCCTCCCCTCCATCTCTCCCATCCACCCATTCCTCCCCATCTCTCAATCCCTCCCATCCAAACATCTCCCCATCCCTCCCCCATACATCTCATCCCCTCTCCTCCAATTCTCCCATCCCACCATTCTCATTACCCTCCCCTTCCAATACTCTCCCCAATCCACCATTCCCCCTATACTCTATCCCCTCCCATCCAACTTGCCCCATACCTCCCTACCTCCCATCCCTCCCATCTTCATCCACTCCCTCCAACTTCTCCCCATCCCCACCATCTCTAATTACCCCTCCCTCCAATCGCTCCCCATCCATCTATCCCTCCCCATCTCCCATCCCTCCCATCCAACCCCTCCCCATCTCACATCCCTCCCCCAACCTCTCCCCATCCCTCACATCTTCTCATCCCTCACCCTGCCAATCTGATCCCACATTCCCATCCACAATAATCTCAACCCTTCCCCCCAACCCTCTCCCCCATCCCTCCTATCTCTCATCCTCCATCTCCCAATTCTCTCCCACATCCCCTCCCACATCTTATCCTCCCACCATATCTCCTCACCCATCCCTCCAAGATCTCTCATCCCTCCCGTCCAACCTTTCTCCCGATCCCTCCCATTCATCTTCATGCCCTCCCAATCCAAACTCTCCCCAACTCCCTGCCCATCTCTCATCCCTCCCTCCAACCTTCCCATCCCTCCACCATCTCTCACCTCCCTGCAAAACTCTCCCCAGCTTCATCCCTCCCTCCACCTCTCCCAATCCCTCCCATTCTCTCATCCTTTTTCCCTCCAACCCTAGCTACATTCCCTCCATCTCTTCATCCTCCTCCAAATCTCTCACCAAAATACCCGCCCTCTCTTCTTAGCCCCGGCCCCTCAATCTCTCTCCAGCCATCCATCCCTCCCATCTCTCTCCCTGCCCTCCACCTCTCCCCTTCCCTCCCCATTTCTCTTCCTCCCCCCAACCTCCACCCATCTCACAATCCCTCCCCTTCAACCTCTAGCTACGACCGTCTTCCTCTCCATCTTCTCAGTCCCATCCCCTCCAAAGCGTCGGTGACCTCTTGACCATTTCGACGAACACTGTCGCCATTGCCACCTCATCCGAGGGGGGTGCTTCGGCTACCCATTTCATTCCCCCTCCATACCTCTCCACCATTCTCCATCCCTCGCCATGTCAACTCTATCCCCATCCCTCCACATCTCTCAATCGACCTCCGTTCGCAATCTCTTCCCCGAAATTCCATCAGTGCAACAAATCTCTTTCATGCCCATCCCATATCCGAACCTAACTCCCATCCCTCCCCTCTCATCCACTTGCCTCTCCAAGCCGTCTCCCCGATCCCTGCCCAGTAGGTTCTATCCCATCCCAGTAACGTCTCTCTTCCACATACCTCTTCCCATACCTCTTCCGCTCTCCATTGATCAGTAGGCGGGCAACCTGAGTGCAGAGAACAGTACCCCAGTTCTCATTGCCCTCAAATTACATCTCTCTCTCTCTCTCTCATCCCTCCCCTGCCAACCTTCCTCAATCCTGTCTAGTCTCTCATTCCCTCCCACTCGCAACCTCTCGTTCACCGCCTCGTCTCTCTTCATCCACCCCCTCCAAGCCTCTACCCCAGGTCCAATCATCTCTCATCACCTCCCTCCATCCTCTCCCATCTCCAACCTCCTCCCCATCCTATCCCCCTCAACCTCCCTCATCCCTCTCTTTATCCCTCCCCTCCAACTCCCCCCATCCTCTCTCTCATCTCTCTCTCTTTCTCTCACCACCACTCTCTCTCCTCTCTCTGTCATCCTCCCCTCAAACCTCTCCTTCATCCCTCACTCTCATTCCTCCCCCTCCAAACCTCTCCTCATCTCTCTTCATCCCTCACCATCACATGATCCTCCCCTCCAACCTTCTCTCTGCTTCTATTTCTTTCTCTCTCTCTTTCTCTCCTCTCTGGCTCTTTTTCTCTCTCTCTATTTATCTCTCATCTTATGCTCTCCTCTCACTCTCCCTCCTCTCTCTTGTTCCTTCCGCTCTCCCTCCCCTTTTCACCCTCCCCAAAAAACATCCCCCCCCCCCCTCTCTCGCTCTCTCTCCAGGCATACATGGCCTCACTGAAGTGTGAACAGCCTGAAGCTGTCTACATGGCTCTGTCACTGTTGTTTTACAGTACTCTCTCTTTCTCTCTCACTCCCCCTCCCCTCTCTCTCACTCTTTTCTCTCTCTCACTCCATGCTCTCTTACTCTCCTCTATCCTCTTTCTTATTCTCCGCAATCCGAAAGGAATTGGCAACTCACAGATGTCTTTGGGGAAAAGCTTTCACACCATTTCTCATTCCATATAAAACCCTGGCAGCATTCAGGCGGTGGAGTACTCACCCCAGGTAGGGTTTTCTGCTCATGCAATGCATTCTGGGCTTTGATGGCAGACTCCCTGGCACAGTAGGTGAGAAACGCACATCCTGTCAATCAAAACAGACCAACAAGGGTTAGTCACACACACACAGACACACACATGAATGCAGCTTGCTCACACAAGCCCCCCCCTCTCTCTCTCTCTCTTTCTCTCTCTCTCTCTCACACACACACACACACACACACACACACACACAGACACACTCACTTGGCAATACTGGCCTAAACCCTGTTGATTGTGTATGCGTTGCCTATGCAATGTGATGTATAGACGTGACGGTGGTAAAATATACGTTTCGATTTTCTGACAAATAACCCCTATTTTTGTTTGCATCATGACACTGCGGTGGCGCGGGGAAAAACACTATGTTATGCGCTCAGCTGGCGCAAACAAACATTGGCGTGTAATAATTAGGGCAAGAAAAAAAGTGTTGGGAAGTGTGACGAGCCTTTAGCTGTGAGACCAACTTGCATTTGACTTAWATGAACTCACATGATCATGCTACTCCTACGCACTAAAAGAGAGAATCTGTCGAGATGAGAAGAACCCCAAATAAATCAGTTATGCTATTATTATGGGGAAATTACAGTAATAATGTTAAGACRATATGCAACCTTATTCTGCAAGTCATATGGGCTTTTCAGTACAAGGTGCGTAGACTAACACACTATTGCATTACAGACATCAAAAGAGAGAATAGATGATGAGAGACAATCTATCACAAAAAGGAACAAAAATGGAATGACTATTGCGTTTCATACAGATGATAATTACATCGTAATAATACAGTAACCTAATTACAACGTAAAGACCATCTGTGTGGGAATGCGCAGGGGCGACATAAACSCTACCTTTATGCATGCCTGTGTATCGGTCCTTCAGAACAGACAATTCGTGGATTTTCCCAAACTGCTCAAAGAGAGGTTTCAGGTCTTTTTCCTCGAGGTTCCGCGGTATCTGTCCAATGAAGAGCTTGATGGCGTCCTGGTCTTTCATGGCGCCGCTGTCCGTGTGCATGGAGACGGTTTCGGGTCCGTTCATGGGCTTCGGAACAGGGCTGTGATCGAGCTGATGCTGATGAGGGATAAGTAAGAGCGGCTGCTGTAGAAGCAGGTTGACGGGGGCGGGATGAGGCGGCTGGGGATGATGCTGCTGCTGATGCCTTCTGCTTTCACTCTGTGTAAATCTGGCCATGCTGAGCTGGGAGTAGGTTGGAGGACAGTGACAACACACACTGAGACACGCACACACACTAGTAGGCTACTGAGAGGGTAAGAGCGATGCACTCAGATGGAAACACACACGGGCTTGTTCTGTCCCAATTCCCAAATGGCACCTGTCTTCTTCACGCTCGGGTTTGGTGGAAGAAGTGGGTTGAAATTTTTGAGAATCGTTGGTTGTTGAGCAACATCTGCTGGAGATGACGAGGAACTACAACTGTGATCAGCATGGCCTGTGATTTCATCATGTGCTCTTAGTTTTTCACTCCTTTTGTTATTCATCTATGTTTTATTTCCCTTTAGTACATTTTTTTGTGTGTGAAATATATTGAGAAGTGTAAATGCTCTTTGATTAAAGTTAGATTAAATTGAAACAGGTTGATATCATATCCCGATAGAAGGCGTCCTTTCCTTGTCTGCTTTTATCAGAGAGGATTTGACAAAGATTTGACTTGTTAAACAATAGAAACAACCTTTATAGTCACCCACCTTCACCCATCAGTGGTAACCTAATGGGGGTTAGGTGATGAGAGGACAGGAAACTATGCCGATAGCTTGATTGCAGAAACCAGAATTGGTGGTTCTTGAGTGACACCTTGAGATGGGTATTTGGAGGTACAATTATGATTGAAACGGCTACAGTATAGGAAGGCAATTCAGTAACATTATACTATGCTAACTTAAACTATACAGTATATTATAAACTGAGTGGTCCGAGCCCTGAAGCTGATTGGCTGACAGCCATGGTATATCAGACCATATACCATGGGTATAAAAAAACATGTATTTTTACTGCTCTAATTAAGTTGGTAACCAGTTTATACTAGCAATAAGGAACATCGGAGGTTTGTGATATATGTCCAATATACCACGGCTAAGGGCTGTGTCAAGGCACTCAGCATTGCGTCGTGTTTAAGAACAGCCCTCAACCATGGTATATTGGCTATATACCACATCCCCTCAGGCATTATTGCTTAAATATATACTATACTAACTATACTAACTGTGCAGTATACAGAGCCTCCACACTCCAGACAATCCCTTATCTAATTTATGTCAACACCACTGATCTCAAAAGACTTGACAGATACTAGAACCATGAAGGAAACTTATCCTATAAATGGTTGATGGATGGATAGATTGGTTGATTGATAAATTCAATAATTGATGAAGCCTTAAAAAGACACAAGCATTTATTTTTTAATGACTGTACTGTTAGCGACACTTTTCCCATGAATGAAGGTATCCCCCTCTCCAAATCAAAATCAAACATGGATTCTATGGCATGTTTTTGCTTTGCACACACCCCTGTCTGTGTTTCACACCTGTTGCCTAAATATCCTCTCAAATATGGGCGCCGTGCTGCCACAGAGAAGAAGTAGAACGGAGCGTGTGCGTGCAAACAATATCCATGTTTTCTTTTTATTTGGGGAGGGGGTGGTAGCATCTAACAACTCAATGTAATACTTTCTTGTGCACTGCTCGCTGATGTAAGGAATGCCGATTTAATAACAACTGTTTGCCGACTATGAATACCTCTTAATGTGGTTACCATACGCTGCTAAACAAGTACAGCACAGGAGGTTGGTGGCACCTTAATTGGGGAGGAGGGGCACGTGGTAATGATTGGAGCGGAATCAGTGGAATGGTATCAAATACATCAAACACATGGTTTCCACGTGTTTGATGCCATTAAAATAGCTCTGTTCCAGACTTTACTATAAGCCGTCCTCCCCTCAGTAGCCTCCACTGAAGTACAGTCAGTAGTGTAGTGGAGGATAAACGCAAGCAAACACAGTTTATGTATGCACCTTTTTTTTCTTCTCAACTGTTTACCTACCTTTTGCAGAGAAATGCATTGAAAGTAGCCTATAGGGAGCACTGCTAATTATTATGAATTTTGCTATCATTTAAAGTCATATTACCCACTTATGAAATGTTGATCGCCAGCTCATGGTTGTCACCAGTTACCAAGCCACAAAGTCATAAACCTCGCCTCCCATACAGAAAAAATGATATATGTATTTTACTTATATGTTTTATACAGGCATATATGGTGAAAAAATACAGTATATGCCCATATATGCTTATATATGTATCCACACATATAAGCATACATCAGTACATATACAGTACCAGTCAAAAGTTTGGACACACCTACTCATTCAAGGGTTTTTCTTTATTTGAACTATTTTCTACATTGCATAATAATAGTGAAGACATCAACACAATGAAATNCTATTTTCGGAATTTCCTTAGTATTGTGCTTTGAACATTTGGGCATGTTGTGGCCACATAGCTAATGTTAGCTGCTAATTCCGAAGTTGAAGACGACGTTTTACAACCAAGCAACGATTCTTTTGGACAAAGGACACCTTGCCCAAGATTCTGATGGAAGCTCGTCCAAAAGTAAGAGCTATTTATGATGTTATTCCGTATTTATGTGGAAAAATGTAAACGGATTTGTCCGCCATTATTGCGGCACTAGTCTGGCTGTAACGCACACTGTATGTCTAGTAACGTTAATTTTAAAAATCTAACTCAGCGGTTGCATTAAACAAATCTAAATATACTTAATATTTTAGACTCTTCAAATAGCCACCCTTTGCCTTGTTGGCAGCTTTGCACATTCTTGGTATTCTCTCAACCTGTCACACCCTGATCTGTTTCACCTGTCTTTGTGATTGTCTCCACCCCCCTCCTGGTGTCACCCATCTTCCCCATTATTCCCAGTGTTCATTATTCCCAMTGTTCTATTCCTSTGTTCTCTGTTTGTCTGTTGCCAGTTCGTCTTGTCAAGCTTACCAGTGTGTTRTTCRGAGCGCCTGTTTTTTCTAGTCCTAGCGGTTCTGACCTCTTGCCTGCCCTGACACTAAGCCCGCCTGCCTGAACATTCAGCCTGCCCTAAACTCGAGCATGCCTGAACATTCAGCCTGCCCTAAACTTGAGCCTGCCTGAACATTCAGTATGCCCTAAACTCGAGCCTGCCTGAACATTCAGCCTGCCCTAAACTCGAGCCTGCCTGAACATTCAGTCTGCCATAAACTCGAGCATGCTTGCCGCCCTGTACCATTTGGACTCTGACCGGGTTTATGAACCTTTGTCTGTCCTCGACCTGCCCCTTGTTGTTTAGTAACCATATGCCTCATGTGTCTGCATCTGGGTCTRGCCCTCTGTCGTTATAGTACGAACTGGCCAAGACTGACCCAGCAGACTCAGACCGGCTCCATCACGCTGTCTCCCTGCAGGGAGCCACCATTCAAAAACATGAGGAGCTACTCCAGAACCTTATGGAAGGGCTCCATTCGCGGGCGGAACGCCATGACCATTGGTTCAAGACGTTACTGCAGCAATTACGTGGATTATCTCACAGGCAGCATACCACAACAGAGACCTCCCAGTCGCRCAGTAACTCCCCTACCAGTGGTGGGTTTGTACAGCCTACCCCGGCTCCCCGAGAACCCCATTTGTCTCCTCCAAATGGGGTTGGAGTTATATTCCGGGGAGTTATATTCCGGGGATCCTGAAACCTGCCGGGCGTTTCTTTCTCAGTACTCCATCATTTTTGAGCTGCAGCCATATTCGTTCKCTTCTGATTGGTTGAAGATAGCGTATCTGATTATGCTAATGCCTGGAAGGGCGCTCTCCTGGGCTACGGCAGTTTGGGCGCAACAATCCACCATTTGTCGTAATCTGGAAGATTTCARGGCAGAGGTGAGGAAGGTGTTTGAATCTCCAGGATCTGGGAGCGAGGCGGCCCGAACACTACTTGGATTACGTCAAGACTCCTGTAGTTTGGCAGACTACGCAGTATGCCCAGTTGCATAGGCTCCAGAGTAAATTAGTCAACTGTCGCGATGATTACCGAGGGAATTTGGGTGGCTTCTGCTCCTCTCAGAAATGCAGACGTCGGGGACTTCCGGACTTCTTCAGAGGTGAGCAGGCAGCAGCCGATGAACAAGTGTGACCGAGACCCATCCTCCTCTCACTCCTGCTTTCCTGTAGACGCCAACCAATCCTAATGGTTAGGGCAATGAGGGAATCGAGGTCCAAAGGTAACTCCCGAGCTGCAAGCTCGTCTTTTATCTCCTCCGACAGTCCATAAAGGAAGGTATCAAATAGGGACTCCGGATTCCAGGCACACCGATTCCATCGGCGGCCAATGTACGAAAATGT
>NW_019943077.1:252721-261951 GCF_002910315.2 Salvelinus sp. IW2-2015
GGTTTCCCCACGCAACTCCTCTCCATTCCCATGGATGCCAGAGCACTGGACGGCCGCTCCATTGGCAGGGTCACGCACAGCACAGTTCCCTTAACCTGCAGGTATCAGGCCATCACAGTGAGTCCATACAGCTTCTCCGTATTGAATCTCCCCACATCCCTGTTTTGGGATTCTCATGGCTCCAGAAGCACAACCCTGTTCTTGACTAGTTCAATCCTGGGTTGGAGCCCYTTTTGCCACTCAAATTGCCTTAAGGCGGCACAGCCTCCTCTGGGACGTTCTCCTCCAGGTTTAAGTAAAGCCTCGGATTTCTCTGCCATTCCCGCAACTTAACGTATCCTAACGCCCAGGGTCCAAAAATGTGAAGCCGAACACCCTCTCTCGCCTGTACAGTTCCGCTGCCACACCCACTGAATCTGAGACCATCTTCCCTACCTCATTTCTTGCGGCTCCGGTTGTTTGGGGTATTGAGGCCCTGGTCCGCAAGGCACAACGTTCCCAGCAGGACCCTGGGGGCCCCGGCTAATCGGATGTTCGGATTTGGCTCGGTCTCAGGTCCTGGAATTGGCTCATTCCGCCAGGGTTACCTGTCATCCTGGCGCCCGTCGAACCCTGGCCTTCCTCTGACAACGCTTCTGGTGGCTCACTATGGTTCCTGATGTCTCGGTCTTCTTCGCCGCATGCACTGTATGTGCTRAAAATAAGACTCAGCGGCAAGCTCCATCTGACCTCCTTCAGGCACTCCCTGTTCGTCATCGCCCCTGTTCCCATATTTCCCTGGATTTTGTCAAKGGGCTCCCTCCGTCAGATTGCAACGCCACCATTCTGACGGTGGTGGACAAGCCACCCATTTCATCCCTRTCCKGAAGTTACCTTCAGCCAAGGAGACGGCCCAGCTCATGGTGCAGCACATCTTTCGAATCCATGGACTCCCGGTTGACATTGTCTCTGACCGTGGTCCTCAATTCTCATCCTGATTCTGGAAGGCGTTCTGCACCCTTATTCGGTCYTCGGCCAGCCTGTCCTCCGGGTTTCATCTCCAGTCCAATGGCCAGTCGGAGCGAGCCAAAAAACACATGGAAACAACACTTCAGTGTCTCATCTCTACCAACCACACCACCTGGAGCCAGCAACTGTTKTGGGTGGAGTATGCTAGGAACACTATTCCCTACTGGGCMCTAACATTTTGAGTGCTCCATGGAATATCAGCCCCCGCTCTTCCCAGAGCAAGAAGTAGAAGTCAACACCCTCAGCCCAGACYTTCATCCGCCGCTGTCGGCGTACTTGGAAAAGAGRTCGGTCGGCTCTTCTCAAGACCACCTCGAGATATCGTCGACAAGCYGATTGCCTCCAGACTCCGGCTCCCCACTATCATCTCGGGCAGAGGGTATGTCTGTCTACACAGGACCTGCCCCACAGGTGGAGTCCCGCAAACTTTSCCCACGTTTTATTGGTCCTTTCCGCATCTCTAGAGTCCTGCTGTTCATCTTCTGTTACCCCGTACCCTCCGTGTACACCCTAATTTTCATGTGTCCAGGATTAAGCCCTTGTCTCACAGCTCTTTGTCTTCTGTTTCCAGGCCCAACCCTCCTCCCTGTGTCATCGATGGCCATCCGGCGTACAGAGTGAGACGCCTCCTGAGTGTTCGACCACGAGTCAGAGGTTTCCAGTACCTAGTTGACTGGGAGGGTTATGGCCTAGAGGACAGATGCTGGGTCCCCGCTAAAGACATCCTGGAACTGGCCCTCATCGCCGACTTTCACCGCCGGCACCCTGGTCAACCAGGTGGTGCCCCTGGGGGGGGGGGGGTACTGTCACACTCTGATCTGTTACACCTGTCTTTMTGATTGTCTCCACCCCCCTCCAGGTGTCACCTATCTTCCCCATTATTCCCAGTGTATTTATTCCTGTGTTCTGTTTGTCTGTTGCCAGTTCGTCTTGTTTTGTCAAGCTTACCAGTGTTTTTTTCCGAGCTCCTGTTTAACCTAGTCTGTTTTTTTTCTAGTCCTCCCGGTTCTGACCTCTTGCCTGCCCTGACACTAAGCCCGCCTGCCGCCCTGTACCGTTTGGACTCTAACCTGGTTTATGAACTTTAGCCTGTCCTCGACCTGCCTCTTGCCTGCCCCTTGTTTAACAAATATCAGAGACTCGAACCATCTGCCTCCTGTGTCTGCATCTCGGTCTCGCCCTGTGTTATAAAACCAGCTTCAGGAGGATTTTTTCCCCCAACCGTGTTAAAGAGGTTCCCACACATGCTGAGCAGTTGTTGGCTGCTTTTCCTTCACTCTGCGGTCTAACTCATGCCAAACCATCTCCATTGGGTTGAGGTCAGGTGATTTGTCGAGGCCAGGTCATCTGATGCAGCACTCCATCACTCTCCTTGGTCAAATAGCCCTTACAGAGCATGGAGGTGTGTTTTGGGTCATTGTCCTGTTGAAAAACAAATGATAGTCCCACTAAGCGCAAACCAGATGGGATGGCGTATCGCTGCAGAATGCTGTGGTAGCCAAGCTGGTTAAGTGTGCCTTAATTTCTAAATAAATCAGACAGTGTCACCAGCAAAGCACCCCCACACCATCACACCTCCTCCTCCATGCTTCACGGTGGGAACCTCACATGCGGAGATCATTCGTTCYCCAACTCTACGTCTCAAAGACACAGCGGTTGGAACAGAAATTCTCAATTTGGAATCATCAGACCAAAAGGACATATTTCCACCGGTKTAATGTCCATTGCTTGTGTTTCTTGGCAAAAGCAAGTCTCTTCTTCTTAATGGTGTCATTTAGTAGTGGTTTCTTTGCAGCAATTAGACCATGAAGGCTTGATTCACGCAGTCTCCTCTGAACAGTTGATGTTGAGATGTGTCTGAAACTTGAACTCTGTAGCATTTGGCCGTCCTCATGAAAGCCAGCRATCATTGCGATTGATGGTTTTTGCGACTGCACTTGAAGAAACTTTAATAGTTCTTGACATTTTCCATGTTGACTGCCTTTCATGTCTTAAAGTAATGATGGACTGTCATTTCTCTTTGCTTATTTGAGCCGTTCTTGCCATCATATGGACTTGGTCTTTTACCAAATAGGGCTAGCTTCTGTATACCACCCCTACCTTGTCACAACACAACTGATTGGCTCAAATACATTAAGATGGAAATAAATTCCACAAATGAACTTTTAACAAGGCACACCTGCTAATTGAAATGCATTCCAGGTGACTACCTCATGAAGCTGGTTGAGAGAATGCAAAGCTGTCATCATGGTGGCTACTTRAAAGGATCTCAAATATAAAATATATTTTGATTTGTTAATTAAGATATTTTTTTTGGTTACTATGTGAATCCATATGMTTTTTTTCATAGTTTTGATGTCTTCACTATTATTCTACAACGTAGAAAATAGTATAAATAAAGAAAAACCCTTGAATGAGTAGGTGTGTCCAAYCCTTTGACTGGTACTGTATGTGACATATATTTATGCCTTATATACACATACACTGTATATACTAAAGTATGTGGACACCCCTTCAAATTAGTGGATTCGGCTATTTCAGCCACACCCGTTGCTGACAGGTATATAAGATCGAGCACACAGCCATGCAATCTCCATAGACATTGGCAGGAGAATAGCCTTCCCAAAGAGCTCAGTGACTTTCAACGTAGCACCGTCATAGGATGCTATCTTTCCAATAAGTCAGTGAGTCAAATCTCTGCCCTGTTAGAGCTGCCCCAGTCAACTGTAAGTGCTGTTATTGTGARGTGGATACATCTAGGAGAAGCAACGGCTCAGCTGCAAAGTGGTGGCCACACAGGCTCACAGAACGGGCCCGCCGAGTGATGAAGTGCGCAGCACTTAAAATTGCATTCTCTGGCGTGATGAATCACGCTTCACCATCTGGCAGTCCAACGGACAAATCTGGGTTTGGCGGATGCCAGGAGAACCCTACCTGCCCGAAAGCATAGTGCCAACTGTAAAGTTTGTTGGAGGAGGAATAATGGTACGGGGCTGTTTTTCATGGTTTGGGCTAGGCCCCTTAGTTCCAGTGAAGGGAAATCTTAACGCTACATCATACATCATACATTCTAGACAATTCTGTGCTTCCAACTTTGTGGCAACAGTTTTGGGAAGGCCCTTTCCTGTTTCATCATGACAATGCCCCTGTGCACAAAGCGAGGTCCTATAGAGAAATAGTTTGTTGAGATAGTTGTGAAAACACTTGACTGGCCTGAACAGAGCCCTYACCTCAACCCCATCGAACACCTTTGGGATGAATTGGAATGCCGACTGCGAGCCAGGTCTAATTGCCCAACATCAGTTCCCGACCTTACTAATGCGCTTGTGGCTGAATGGAAGCAAGTCCCCACAGCAATGTTCCAACATATAGTGGAAAGCCTTCACAGAAGAGTAGAGGCTGTTATAGCAGCAAAGGGGGGACCAACTCAATGTTAATGTCCATGATTTTGGAATGAGATGTTCGACGAGCAGGTGTACACATACTTTTGGTCATGTAGTGTATATGTGTATATACGGTATGTACAATACTTATACAGTGCATTCGGAAAGTATTTAGACCCATTGATATTTCCACATTTTGTTACGTTACAGCCTTATTCTAAATTATTATTTTTTTTTATTCACTCATCAATCTACACACAATAACCCATAATGAAAAGCGAAAACAGGTTTTTAGAAATTTTAGCTAATTTATAAAAAAAAAAAAACGGAAATATCACATTTACATAAGAATTCAGACCCTTTACTCAATACTTTCTTGAAGCACCTTTGGCAGCGAATACAGCCTTGAGTCTTCTTGGGTATGACACTACAAGCTTGCCACACCTGTGTTTGAGAGTTTCTCCCATTCTACTCCGCAGATCCTCTCAYGCTCTGTCTGGTTGGATGGGGAGCGTCGCTGCACAGCTAATTTCAGGTCTCTCCAGAAATATTTGATTGGGTTCAAGTCCGGAATCTGGCTGGGCCACTCAAGGACATTCAGAGACTTGTCCCAAAGCCACTCCTGCGTTGGTTTGGTTGTGTGATTAGGGTTGTTGTTCTGTTTGCCCCAGTCTGAGGTCCTGAGTGCTTCGGAGCAGGTTTTTTGCAAGGATCTCTCTGTACTTTGCTCCGTTCATCTTTTCCTAGATCCTGACTAGTCTCCCAGTCCTTGCCGCTGAAATACATCCCCACAGAATGATGCTGCCACCACCATGCTTCACCATAGGGATGGTGCCAGGTTTCCTCCAGACGTTACGCTTGGCATTCAGGGTAAAGTGTTACATCTTGGTTTCATCAGACCAGAGAATCTAGTTRCTCATGGTCTGCGATTCCTTTTGGTYCCTTTTGGCAAACTCCAAGTGGGTTGTCATGTGCCTTTTACTGAGGAGTGGCTTCCGTCTGGCCACTCTATCATAAAGGCATGATTGGTGGAGTGTTGCAGAGATGGTTGTCCTTCTGGAATGTTCTCCCATCTCCATAGAGGAACTCTGGAGCTCTGTCAGAGTTACAATCTGGTTTTTGGTCACCTCCCTGACCAAGGCCCTTCTCCCCTGATTGCTCAGTTTGGCCAGGCGGGCCAGCTCTAGGAAGAAGCTTGGTGGTTCCAAACGTCTTCCATTTAATAATGATGGAGGCCACTGTGTTCTTGGGGACCTTCAACACGGCAGAAATGATTTGATACTGTACCCTTCCCCAGATCTGTGCCTCAACACAATCCTGTCTTGGAGCTCTATGGACAATTTCTTCGACCTAATGGCTTGGTTTTTGCTCTTACGTGAACTGTCAACTGTGACACCTTATATAGACAGGTGTGCCTTTTCAGATCATGCCTGATCAATTTAATTGACCACAGGTGGACCCAAATCAAATTGTAGAAACATCTCAAGGATGCTCAATGGAAACAGGATGCACCTTAGCTCCATTTCGAGTCTCATAGCAAAGGGTATGAATACTTATGTAAGGTATATCAGTTTTTTTATTTGTATAAATTTGCAAACATTTCTAAAAATCTGTTTTTGCTTGGTGGGGTATTGTGTGTAGATTGATGAGTATTTTAGAATAAGGCTGTAGTGTAACAAAATGAGGAAAATGTCAAGGGGTCTGAATACTTTCTGAAGTACTGTATGCATGTAGTATTCAAATGTTTATTACATATATGTCCCTTATATGTCACAATACATGTTAACAATATGTGTTKACATATACGTATGTTACRGGAGCYGTATTTCAGTAATACTTGTAGGCATGGTAATAAATCATTAGAACAAACGACACAAAACACAATAAAATGTAATTTAATCTTATTCATAGATTTTTTTGTACTGTTTTAAGCCGTTCCCACTTGTCCCTTTATTGCACCCAGGAAGCGCTTCATGACCGCATCTGTGGGGGGAAAGCAACAAATGGAAAGCAACAAATTTAATTTAATAAATTYAAATTGACCCCAACCTTGTTGACTTTTAAAGTTATACTGKGAGATTTCTGGAGATTATTTGTTGTTTTTCTATTTACCCAGAGTCAGATGAACTCATGAATACCATTTTTATAWCCCCYTGTYCAGTTTGGAGATTATTTAAGTCATATTKTTTTTAAAATATCATGACAATACCCGCAGACTGTCAAATGCTCATTTGCAATTGATGAACAAAAACCTTCTCACCAGTTATTGCGGTCACATTTGTCAAGATCCAATCCGTCTTTTTTCTCCCTATCTTCTTCACTTTTAGCTTTGCCACCTAGAACTGTTTAAAGGAAATAAATTCTATGTGTCGTAAATAATTCTCCAAAGTCATAATGACACAGCCAGATTTTTAAATTTGAGTTAGGTCTGAAGATAATGACTCTGGCTTATCTGTACAACGCAACAATAATACATAATACATACATATACATACTGTACCACAGCCACTGTCGCATAGAATTAGAACGTGTAAAACGGACATTCCCATCTGATGGAGTGTTGGTTTGGATGAGCAACAAGTAGCCTCTTTTCAAAGGAGATGTATCTCTGACATATCGCCTGCATTGAAGATGGAGACCCTCCAAAAATTATCAAATGTGACTGGATCTTCTTCAAACTATCGAGCCTGAGAAAGCTCCTCTCTCACCCCCAAGGCACAGGCTCTCATAGTCATGATCTAAAGGCCTATGCCCCTTCTAGTAATTCTAATTATATATTCCACACAATCTCTGTACATACCTCTCAAGTTTATTTTAAGCATCATATCGATGTTGGCCTTCTGGGAAGAGTTGCAAAGAAAAAGCCATATCTCAGACTGGCCAATAAAAATAAAAAATTAAGATGGGCAAAAGAACACAGACGTTGGAATGAGGAACTCTGCCTAGAAGGCCAGCATCCCGGAGTCGCCTCTTCACTGTTGACGTTGAGACTGGTGTTTTGCGTGTACTTTTTAATGAAGCTGCCAGTTGAGGACTTGTGAGGCGTCTGTTTCTCAAACTAGACACTCTAATGTACTTGTCCTCTTGCTCAGTTGTACACAGCATTATATGAGATCTTCAGTTTCTTGGCAATTTCTCGCATGGAATAGCCTTCATTTCTCAGAACAAGAATAGACTGACGAGTTTCAGAAGAAAGTTATTTGTTTCTGGCCATTTTGAGCCTGTAATTGAACCCACAAATGCTGATGTTCCAGATACTCAACTAGTCTAAAGAAGGCCAGTTTTATTTCTTCTTTAATCAGCACAAKAGTTTTCASCTGTGCTAACATAATTGCAAAAMGGTTTTCTAATGATCAATTAGCCTTTTAAAATGATAAACTTGGTTGAGCTAACACAATGTGCCATTGGAACACAGGAGTGATGGTTGCTGATAATTGACCTCTGTACGCCTATGTAGATATTGCATAAAAAATCTGCCGTTTCCAGCTACAATAGTCATTTACAACATTAAGTGACCCCAAACTATTGAACGGTAGTGTATAACACACTGTGGCTGAGGAAAGGCYATACTCCCAATATAAGTGAACCCCAAATCAATGTAGTTATCATCATATTTGCACCTTTTCGATGGTCCAACGTCCCTGTCTGTTGTTCGGTGCTCGTAAGGGGGCAGTAGCTCTTCGGCTGCATCAGATCCACAACTGTCAGTGTCCATGCTAGCTGGGCTAACAACAAYTGTAGAATTACTGAATCTAGCATTGGATGTGCTCGTGGAAGCAGAACAACTTGTGTCGTCGACAGGTGCAGGTGAAGAACTGCTGGTAGTAGCAATACTACCAGTAGAGCTCGTATGAGTCTCTATGGAAGTGGGCCTTACTTTTTTTACCATTTATCCATTTTCGAGCAAACGGAATGAGCAGCAGCTACGTTTGGCTACATACGGACCGTTAGTGGAATTCCCGCGAGAGAGTAACGGTTAATGTGATTCGTAACCTGAGCGGAAACCAGATTGCATACCGGAGAGAATACTATAGACATTAAGAAAGCCAGTCAGTTAATTATTGTCCTAGGCTATATTGAAGTAGTACAGTAGAAGAAAGAAAACAAAAAGCCTATATACAGTGAGTGCAAATGAGGTAAAATAAGGGGGTTAAGGCAATAAATAGGCCATGGTGGCGAAGTAAATACAATATAGCAATTATACACTGGAATGGTAGATGTGCAGAAGATGAATGTGCAAGTAGAGATACTGGGGTGCAAAGGAGCAAGATATAATAAATAAATACAGTATGGGGATGAGGTAGGTAGATAGATGGGCTGTTTACAGATGGGCTACATATAGGTGCAGTGATCTGTGAGCTGTCTGACAGCTGGTGCTTAAAAACTTCTTATGGCTGCAATCCCGCTACCGGGATCGATATGACAACAGCCAGTGATAGTGCAGGGAGCCAAATTCAAACAACAGAAATCTCATAATTAAAATTCCTCAGACATTCATGTGTCTTGTATCATTTTAAAGGTAATCTTGTTGTTAATCCACCAAAGTGTCCGATTTCAAATATGCTTTTCAGCGAAAGCACTACAAACGATTATGTTAGGTCACCACAAAACCACAATATGCACAGCCATTTTTCCAGCGAAAGATAGCTTTCACAAAAACCAGAAATAGAGATAAAATGAATCACTAACCTTTGATTATCTTCATCAGATGACACTCATAGGACTTCATGTTACACAATACATGCATGTTTTGTTTGATAAAGTTCATATTTATATAAAAAAAATCAGAGTTTACATTGGCGCGTTAGATTCACTAGTTGCAAAAACATCAAGTGATTT
>NW_019943077.1:264173-265557 GCF_002910315.2 Salvelinus sp. IW2-2015
CGCACAGGTAATGTCTCTTATCGATGGTGGTTATTGATGTCGTTTAGGAGCCCTGTTGAGCATGGCTGAGGTGCACCATGACAGATGCACCTCCGCTGATGTCAATCCAAGGAATTTCGCTTTCGTGCAGTCGGTTGCTTGCATCAACCAATGGTTACGTGCCACATCATCGAATGTGCAGTCAGGCACCAGATTGCTATAAATTCGGATGTGGTTAGGCTGATTAGTAAAATACATATTCAGGGCCGTTGTAAGATCTGGCAGGCGTCAGCAATATCCTGAGCAGGGGAACACGACCAAACCTGGAATGACCTTAGATGCAAGTCGGAAATGTTTTATCCCCATAATGCAACACACCAACATTGGGCATCAACTTGACAAGTGATCTGCTCGAACGCGCCCATCGTATTGACTTTATGTTTTGTTTATTCCATGTGTAAGTCTGTGTTGTTGTGTGTCGAATTGCTATGCTTTATCTTGGCCAGGTCGCAGTTGCAAATGAGAACTTGTTCTCAACTATCCTACCTGGTTAAATAAAGGTGAAATTAAAAAWATATATATATATATTTGACTCTATCTTACTAATTGACTGTATATTGAAGACACATATGATTTCAGTTTGTGAGTGTGTGATATGTGGGTTGGAGACATTATAACGAAAATATTTTAGAAACAATGGCAACATTGTCATGTTGATCTGAGCCTTGCTGTTGAAAAACCACATTAGTGTCCGACTTTCGACTGTCGCAGATGCAGTTCTGCCGACTTTACTCTTCAGCTTTGTCTACAGTCTATGAAGGATGGCTATGAATGCCATCATATTGATTATGAGTGAAATACTATCATGCATTTTAGAGAGATAATGTCACCTCTCTGGAGAACTGTGTGGTATGACCCAATCTAGTTAGGAGGGTTGCCAACTGGGGTGTAATCATTAGTCCAAACTGTAGCAAACAGTTGCAAATGGAAAACGTTTTGCAATGAAAACGTTCTATTGGACAAATTCAGTTTGGTCCCTCTGCATTTCATTCCGTTTGCTTCTGTTGTGACAGTAAGCCTAGAGAGAAGCAGTGACAGTAAGCCTAGAGAGAAGCAGTGACAGTAAGCCTAGAGAGAAGCAGTGACAGTAAGCCTAGAGGGAATCTCTCTTAAGGCTTACTGTCACTTTTGTTCTCCTCTAGGTTACTGTCACTGTTTCCCTCTACGGCTTACTCGTCACTGGCTTGTACTCTAGGCTTACTGTCACTGCGTCCTAGTCTCGCTTTCTCTCTAGGCTTACTGTCACTGTCTTCTCTTAGGCTTACTGTCACTGCTCTCTCTAGGCTTACTGTCACTTGTTTCCTCTAGGCTTACTGTCACTGTTTCTCTCTAGGCTTACTGTCAT